>NC_139354.1:33187147-33419647 GCF_055883805.1 Amblyomma maculatum | reverse complement strand
CTCCTGCTTAGGCCGTAAAGGCCTGCAGTATTGAATAAATAAATAAATAAATAAATAAATAAATAAATAAATAAATAAATAAATAAATAAATAAATAAATAAATAAATAATTAAATAAATAAATAAATAAATAAATAAATAAATAAATAAGTAAATAAATAAATAAATAAATAAATAAATAAATAAATAAATAAATAAATAAATAAATAAATAAAAATCTACGAATTGGTTAACCTGTTTTACATATTGGTTCTGAAATCATGACGCATCGCCCTCATGCCCAACGACGGCTGTGAATTATTCTAAACATTTAATTTGCTTACTCCATGTTTTAAAGTGTCAATAAATTTGGCTAAACTGTCGCTCATGTTTTAGCGGACGTGTATGACAATATGAGAAAACAACCCTCAAACGGACATTTTGGATCCATTATGCATGACAGGGAGATGTCGTCAAAGATGAAATGCTCCACAGTGCTATCTCTCGAAGCATTAAGTGTCGTCCTGCTGACTGTTATCCCCTTGCCCCGGAGTCTGATATTGCTGTCGAATGTTTCGTCATATAATGCCGAACACGTGCTCCCATATAAAGCAATCAGCCCCTTCCGAATTGCGACATGCCTCTGGAAAGCTCAACCGGAGGCCCAGCGGCTTTTCTTTCCTGCCGTCATGGAAAGCAGCTATATTTCAGCCCATTTGCCGGGACAGTAATGTTTCTTTCGCTTCCAATGCTGACTGCGTGGCCCAGATCAAATTCTCTTTATGTAGCGCTCATACATCTCGCACCAAAACGAAAACAAGTAGTCGACTGAAAGAAAAACATTATTGTAGAACTGTAAATGTTAGACAACCCAAAGAATTCCAAGCCCCACGATTCAGACAGTTTACAGTGGACTGAAAACGACATGCAGGTTTTAAAGGTGGACTGAAAAGCAAAAAGACAAAAAAAAAAAACGAGATTTCGGCTCTTTCCTGGTTTTTCCAACGACATGCAGGTTTTAAAGCTTTCACTTTGTAAAATTGATCCTTTTAGATACCTAAAATGTACAAGGGAGCTCATCGTAATTTTACAGCGGAAAACCCAAGCAGACATACAAAGTCTGCACTTCTAACAGAAATAGCGAACTCTATTAAGCGGCTAAATACGAGCGTTTTTGATGCCTCCGATTTTAATCATATCAGAACATTGGTATTTATATTTGTTCTAGAAAGACCGTTCGTTTTGCAGACTCACACGTGCAGGGAAGCAGATTAATAAATTGAGGCTTATATTCTGGCCCCACCAGCAAAGAGCCAACCTTGTAGGTACTTACATTCGGTCGGACAATTAAACTTAGTCTTTTCAGTGCTAAGGGACTGCCTTAGCACTGCCTAAGGAAAGCCAAAGCACAAATGCTCAATTTTTTTTTCTCGCTTGTTGCCATGAAGCCACATGGCTGTTCTCTGCAAGAAACTACCTCAGAAGTTTGTTTTATGGAGCGACATTAGGGATTGAAGTCCAGGAACAATTTATTAACCTGTGTTCAATTTTCAACAAAACACATACATTCCGGATCACTTCGGTTATATAATTACGCTGTCTAACGGAAACAATATATACGTGCAACCCGAAATCTCTTTATCAAAGGACTAAGATGAGTTTTCTTTGTAGGCGTCAAAACGATACCACTTTGGAGGAGCGGTATACAACCTATTTGGATAAATTTATATGTTTTTTTGTTACTTATTCTTCCATCCCCTTATATAAGGTTCAATACCGGCTTCACCACCAAAGGAAAATTTGGGGATATATGGTTGAACTAATTTACACGATGGCAAATCTTAATCGGCATAATATCAGGCACCTAAACCTCTAACTACATCCAAGTGCCGCTAGGTACCGTGTACCTGACTATTGTCCGATATATTGCAGATGACGACGAAGATGAGAGATAGCTTGAGCCGAAGACGGACTAAGACGAGGTCTTGATCTATTTGTTCTCAAAGCTGCTCGAAGTCTATGTGATCTTTGCTAGGGTATAGTCGTAAACATATGCTTTTCCGCAACATATTTGGCGGAGTTGCAGGGAGGTGCTTCGCCCCTACACTGTACAACAACCTAATTTAAAGGAATCTGAGACCAATCCCTGTCTCTTAACTATATTTGATCTCACTGACATCGTGAACAAACAGCACCAGAACCCATCCGTAGCACTCCTAACTGACGGCCTTAGCCTTGCAAATCCGGACCTTTTATGTGATTCAGAATGGCACTATACATCGCCGCAACCCTCCGATGACCTTCCACAGCTGCTTGTCTTTAGACCAACTTCTGAGCTCTTTTTTCTTGAAGCTGGCTACTTTGAGGTAGCCTGCTTTTGATGATGCCGGCCACCTTGATATGCCCAGCACGTACGCTCGGGAACGGCGCTGCTTCTTTTGGCCCGGTTTATATCATTCCATCAAGCGTTACATGGGCGCTTGCGACTTTAGCCATTTTCGTAATAGGCCTTTCATTTTTCCTGTCGGTCTTCTGCAGCCCATCGACCTCCTTCAGGACCTTTTTTCTCGTGTTCGATTGGGCCTTTCCGGGGTTTTACACGTCTCTACTTGGCATCAAATCAATCGCTGCCACAACTGAATATAGAATTCAGTATGCCAAACTGCATGTTTAAGCCTAATAGGTGTGCTACTGATGTCGCTGACTGTCTTCTACAAAACGTCGTTATTCACCACTACGCCACTCGTCAACTATTCACCGACAGCGGCCGTTATTTTCTGTCCAGAGTACTTAATACCATCCGTCGTTAATTCTCCACACGGCAAAAACTCGGAACAGCATACAATCTTCAAACCAAATGGCGTACAAACCGGCTCAGCCGCACGCTAGCCGAAACGTTTGCTATGTACACGCCTGTGAAAAAGTGGAAAGGCCACACAAACCGCTACAATTAATGTTTCTTTTTCTGTAGAAAAAAATATACTTGACAAATCGATCCGGGATATAAAAAGTAGATTTCGGAAGATACCCTATCCATATTTAAGAAACATCCGCTCCACCATCAGAAATAGCTGCCGCACAGTTTTGTCAAAGCGCATGGCCTCTCTACTTTTGCGCAGAGTTGTAGTCGCACTGCACTACCGAAAGTGGGACACAGCCTTGCCTATGTGACTTTCGCATATAATTCTTCACGGCATTTTCTTTTTTTGCGGACACCAAACCTCGCACTTGGACATACTCATACCACCTTCTCCAGTCCCCACTGCTGCTGACGCACAAGAGGCCATCGCCCAGGCCACGCTTATCGCGGCACATAGACCGCAGTCGCTTCCACGCGCCGCAAGCGTCCCAGCTACAACCACCATCATCGAGTTGACTGGGTACCAAGATTGGTCATTCTTCTCTGGTCATTGCCTCATTGTGTCGGTTTCTAAACGAGGAGCTTCGTTCTCACTACAGTGACCGCGTTATCGAGTGTTGCGCCGCGTCAAGGATGTCAACTATGAAATCACTGTCCTTGTTCCCTCACTATCATTGTCTTGCCTCGCCATCGACATCGTCCACGTATGCAGTCCTAAACCTTACCACATATTTCAAATCCCTCCACCCTATCGCCTAGACTGCGCTTCGACAGCCGGAGGTGATGCAGCGGGCAGGTGACGAAGAAGAGCGATAGCGTGTGCCGAAGATGGACGAATACGACGTCAAATATCTCTCTCTCTCTCTCCTGTCTTCTCGAAACAGCTTGCAGGTTATGCGAGCATCGCTAATTTAAAACTCTGTAGATACTTTCCTTAGACCAACAATATAATGGCTCGCTGAGCTGAGCATTTTTGATTTTGTGTATTATTCCCTTCTTTCTTTTACACCGGCATTAAACAATATTACGCGTGTTTGTCCCAGTCTACCTTCTTTCCCAACAGTAAAGTTGCCAGCTTTGGCAGCCCTATAGCCCATCGTGCACGCCTAGACAACGAGGACACTGGCCCTTGCATGCGACACTAGCCTCTCTTAAGAGCATAGAGAGAAGGACCCTTGAAATAGAAATGCCATAGTTCCTGTTTGGCTATGAGTTGAAGACATCGAGAGGAAGGAAGAAAAAAGAGATAGGATTGGGGTATAAATCGCGCGAGAAATGCCATTGTGGGTGTTTCAAAGGGGCCTGCTCTTGCATTACTGATCGGAACAATTTTTTTATGGTACCTGAAAAAACTATTTGAAGCAGCACTTTCTTTTCACGATTTATTTGCCCTTTTCGTCTTTCTTGCTTCACTTGGGCCCCAGCGTTCCCTCCGTTTTGCGCGTGGCGCAGTGATACATGATTTCTTGTCGTTTCTTCTTTTGTTTTGCCATCGTTTTTTAGGGATCAGCTTTAGCAGGTGACGGCTGTGTCTGCCCTTTGTGATTCGTCGCGTCTGTTCTAAAGAGCCTGCGGCATTTTCTTCCCTTTAAAATCTTTCCCATTCGGGCTGCCTTTTAAGGATTTCACCTTTTAAGGCATTCGCTGCATTCCTGCTTCGCAGCTTCGCGCGTCGCTCCTCTTCGAGTTTCCCGCTTTTTCTCGCCAGCATTCGTGCCCTTAGGGTGCCTTCATGGAAGCGCGGGTGGCGAGACACCCCATACGCATTATTTTAACACAGCACCAACACCAGTTTTTATAGAACCTCGATCTCCTGGGGCCGTGGCTGTTCACGGAGATAAAGAAATTTACTGAAATTTCATCTCGGCGGATTTGATATGACAGGAAACTATTGATACTGCGAATCCGGTCATGACATTTCGAGCTCTCAACTCTGAATATACGTTTTTCACGCAGCCGTTGATGCGATTTGGCTTCTATCTAGCATAAGGTGGGTTTTGCGATTGAGATATTTTGTGTAATATTAGATCCATATGTTTGAAATAAGAACTCTGAGAAATGGAATACTCGACGAGCCGCTCATTGACTGGACCAAGATGATGAAAGTGGAGATCTGTCACTCCTACCTTTCACACGTTGAATTTCAGAAACTGGACTGCGCTTTTTCACTTCTCTGTCTATGTCCTACTAATCAGTTGTCAATTCTGGTATAAATTCGAGTGCATATCAAAATACCTTGCGACGTTTGCGGCAACAAACGAAGATTTCCTTTCCCCTGTATGTACGCGTCCTAAACACCTTGCCTCCATTCCACCTCCCCACTGCAGTTGTGGCTGCGCAGTTGTCAGGAAAGTATTACGAGACTCACACCTAGTCAAAAGTATCGGGATGGAGGGAGGAGCCTACGATTCGCCCTTCCACCACATATGTATTTTTCACCGTGACCACGAAAAATTGTGAATAGTTTAAACGGTGACTAGTGAGTCTGTAGGCTGAAGGTTGAAATGTCGATTACAAGCTGCAATGATTTCTTAGTCCAAGCATAATTCCTCTATGTGTCATGTAATTTGTTTCGAATCTGCCTGCTCATTTACGGTACACTGAAAATATGTGTTTTTATTACTTTCAGCTCATTATACGTGGTGCATAGCGCACGCACGTGTATTGGTTGGTTGGTTCGTGGGGTTTAACGTCCCAAAGCAACTTAGGCTGTGAGAGACGCCGTAGTGGAGGACTCCGGAAATTTCGACCACCTGGGGTTCTTTAACGTGCACTGACATCGCACAGCACGTGTATTGCTGGTCTGCTAATTGAACTGAGCGCTGTTGTGTGGCGGGCAACACAACCTTGAATGGCGTTAACCAACGCCACCCTTGACTACACCAAAGGGCCTGTAACATCCGGCAGTGCCGCAAGTGACAGGTGGAAGAACGGTGAGGGCAGCAGTTGAGCAGGAATCCTTTTATGCTACCTACGCCATTAAAACCTCCAAACAACCGTCTCACTACAGACAAGGTATGGGAATGAAAGCTTCTTATGACACACATATTGAGGAAGCTGGCGCTGGCATCGAACACTAATATACATAAAAATAAAAACAATTCCAAAGGTTCAACACTGCTGTACCAAATATTGAGCAAAAGCATTAGCTGCGGGTGACCGAGCGTTCTTCTTCTTCCCTTTTTCTTCTTCCTCAGCCCACATATAAAGCCCCGCTTTAAACAAGCCGTATGAACGTGCCTTAGTGGCCTATAGGGGTAACGTGAATGCCAGGGTCCTAGCAGGCTGATTCTGACACAACCGTCCCATGTGAAACGAGAGACCCAGGTTGGCAGCTCCTGCCAGCCGGTGTGTCACGTGGGGTGTGACGTCATAGAGTCACGTGGGTAAGACGCAGCTGCGGCCGGGTCACGCGAAGGGTTGAAAGTGCGAGTAGTATTGCTTTCGCAATAAAATACCAAGTGAATGAACTGTCCCTTGCGGGGTCATCTGAGGTCGCCGTAACTACCTTTCAGGTTGGGCTGGTAACCAATGCCTTTTGTTTTCGTAGATAAAGTAAACTACATTATTTAAGCAATATTTTTCTCTTCATGTCATACTATAAATTGTGATTTAATAAATAATAAGGTAGAACGCGAAAAGCCTTCTCAAAGGAAAAATAAAACACACCATTGCCTGAAAGTAAAAATTTTTCTGTAAGTGAAGATGTATGATGCAGTTACCTTTATGAGACAATAAAAATATATTTACTAATAAAGTCATGTTGCTTGTCATTTGCAATGTTTGTTGATTAACCCGAACTTGTTAATGTGATATTAGGTATTGTTAGGTAAAGAGCATGCAAAACTTTAACAACATTACGCGAGAAAACACAGTGTCACTGTTCACGAATGGGCAAAGCACAGACTACTTTACATCGGTTGCACAGCCGTTTCACCATTTTGACAAAAAGGAGCATCCCTATTTCGTTAAGTAACCTGACAAGGCGAGAAGAAACGCATCTATAATCCACCAGGTACAGTATATTCAGAAGACAAATTTTTTTATCGCCATCACGATTTCAGAGTGGATTATTTATGTGCACAATGCGATATCGTAATACCGTTTTGGATCACGAAAGGAAAGATGGCGGTAAAAAAAAAAACAGTTCTTTACGACAGATAATGGCTGGTGCCCCCAAGCTCTTTAAGGAATGCAGGCCTAAGGGAAAGAGGGCGGGGGAGGGGGGGGGGGGGGGGTGCCGCTTCAGATGCTGGCCGAGAAGTGTTGTTCGTACGTTTCGCTCACGACGCTGACTACGATACCTGATTTTGGGGTGAACAGTGCCTTTAATGATATCCCGTAAAAATGTCCCCTTTTGTGCCCTGTCGCGTCGTTGCTGTGGTGAGGTTTGAGCGGAGCAGTAGCAGGCACACTTGCATGCACTTACACCTGCATTGGCGTGGCACAATAGTCGCTGTTATTTCTTCGCTGCTTATTGCTTTTTTACCCTTGCTCTTTTCCAACACGCTCCTTATTGCGGCAGATGAATGCTACGCCGGTACAATGCGATGACTGTTCAGAACATTTTATTCGCACGAACTTGCTGTCTCATCTGAGCTCACACAGCATGCTGATACATTCTTTGTGAGATTCACTAATAAAGTCTAAAAAATCATGCTTCTCTAAATGACGAACCTATGATAACAAATGTCTTATTGTGACAGTGCAAAAGACACCAAAAAAGCAAAATATAAAATTATCCCTCGCACTATTTCTTGTTAGACTGCTGAGGTACACTTAAGCATCAGATAAAAGACAGCACAATATGAATTCAAAGCATTCTTCTGGCTACAAAAAAAAAAAATATCTTTTGAGTCGAGGTGCGATAAGCATTTTAAAGAGATTACAGTGGGACACACGTTATCCGAATGTGTTCATTTTCTGCCGCAGAGTATATTTGATACTTCCCTCTTCTCCTACTTTTCGCTTCCTCGTTTTTACTAGGGAAAGAAAAGCCTCCAATCTAACGGAGGCACACTGCCTGAGGCGAAGTCGTTTAGTGCCAGAAAATGTGCGATAAAGACGGCTTATTCCTCGACTTCCGGTCGCTAGACACCTCCATCAGGCTAACCCGCTCTCCCCACTGGGCTAGTCGTCCAAGATCCCTATTTCCTGCTTGGTGGGATCTGCGGCTTTGTCATCGCAGCCTTTCCGGGAGGTATTTTTTAGCCTGTGCTTCTTACCCTGTCTTCTCGAGCCAAGACAGAAACAAAAATAAATGACGACAAATGATACGTTGCAGTCTCTGGTAAGACCTTTCCTTGCTTATGTTTTCAGTTTGTAATCCTCTAGCAAAGTGTCCCTAATTTGTCGTTTGCATGCACTTGTTCTGTTTACATTTCTGTAGCGTGCGTTTGGTTATGAAGTAGTCTTGCTTACGTCATGAACATAAACAAGCATTGGAAAGACTTCCTCTTTCTTTTTTTTATTTTTACTTTCAGGTAACATATGATATTCATTTGAAACTACGTCTGTTTGATTTCAGTTTTCGTATTCGCATCTTTGGATGTTTCAGTATGTTTCCTTTCCGCATACGACTTAAGGCGCCACAGATGAGCTTCGCCATTTTTGTTTTAGTTCACACCCGAGTGCCACTAATCTTCCCCCTAATCTTGACTGTCAATTTTCAGCCGGTTGGGCGCTGACGGTGTTGCGTGTCATCTCTGGTAAACCACCTGGACTCCGTTTTTGCCAAGCTTACGATCTTCGCGCTTTGGTGCGCACCGCTATTTCATCCACCAGTGAGCTACACCATTAGCGCATGCAGCAACTAATCAAGAGAACAATAAGCCTCGCTGAGTGCCATGCTCGCAATTCACATCCGCACCTCATGTCACCCGATGCCTCATCAGCTATTGCCTCATGAGCGGTTGGGCTGGCGTCTCGTGAGCCCGGATGTTGTATGTTTTTATTTCTAATGGCGAATGAGGCAGGTTTGACAGCAGCATAATAGAGAGGAGTAGAAAACGTGGAACGCAGGAATAGCCCAGATTTAAAAGGTTTAGCTTGGACTCAAGAATTTACATACGCAATTCGTAATAGACGATGGCAACTCATATAAAGCGGAAATATCACATCAAGGCAAGGCGCTACACTTGTTCCCGGACAGGACATTTAGCTAGCATGTGTAAGGCATAGCAGAGCAATTTCACTGGGAAAGAGATGTCTCATTTAGAATTCTACGCGTTGGGAGAAAGAGTGCGAGCGTACAAGTTTGACATAGACGTAAACGGGCAAACCATTGCTACGGAAATAGACATGGGCTCATATCGTTCCTGATGATCTTCAGAAACATTTTGGACATCTTGGCGGGTATGGTTTCGGTTACGAATGTACAATGGCTCAAGTGTGCCATTGAAGGGCAGGGTCACTGTAACTATTGCTCACAAAGCAACTGCATTTAGGCCGCCGCTCTTTGTATCTGCGAATGAACAAAGAATCATGGTGCCGGCATTGCTTGGCGAGATTGGAAGAAGTGCCTGCATCTACAATGGTCACAAATCTTCAAGGGAAACGCAAGCAATATACAGGATGGGCTGCACAAGCAAATAAAGTATACACGGGTTCAGCTGAATCTAATAAATCGTTTGTACGTTCTAATATTTTTGAAGTAGGGAGCCCAATATGTAAATTAGGGCGCGTCTTATATACCTTTTTTTTAGAGCCTAAGAGCAGGGGTTTGCATCGATACAAAGGTTCGTCTTATACACCGAAAAATCTGATTTCGTGTAGCCATTGCTGTGAGGGCAGAGAAAGCTGCTTATATTTTAAGTTAAAATAAAATGGCAGAACGGTGGTTGATTTCACTTCAGTGTTCGGTTTCACAGCACTCTAGCAGAGGACAATAAAAATAGACTGGTTTGCAGCCTCGTGTTCGAAGGAACTAACTATGTGCATATGCATTGCGTCATCGCAAGTAGGCCCGATGGAGGCGAACAAACAAGGCTCGCCTAGGTTGAGATCCCTCAGCCACAGGTGGTGCCGTCTCTTCTTTTGTTGGACATCCTTGTCAGAGGTGCGCTGATTACAGAGCAGAGAAGTGGCGGACACCCCTGAGAACCACTTGACAGGCGCAGCTGCCGCGTTCCTTCGGCTTAATTCGTTAAAAAAAAAAAACTTCCTTTTGTTTTCAAGCCCACGGGAACAAACTTCTTGAAGACGTTCGGTGACAGCTAGGTTTGAAACTTTGGCCACGCCAGCTGTGCATATTGCAGGAGCTGCACTCATCGCTCTGCTTAGTTTTCGCCGGCATTACCGCTCATGCAACGCAATGAACTTCTCGCAAACTTTGACGTCACAAGAAAAAGAGTTCTGAAGCTGATATCGAACTATTCAGCCATGGTTCGCCCAGTAATGCTTCTATTAATCCACACCAGAATCAGCATACTGGTCAACTTTGATTTTTCGAGCATCTTGTCATATGACAACGGATATAGATAACCGAGATACTGAACGAGTCACAGTGATGAAAGATAATTCCCAACCGATCACTTTGAGTTCCCTGCAATAATGCATACGTTTTGACGCTTTCAGGAGAGAAACCTTAAACAATTGGCGAAAAATTAGAGCAGGCACTATGAAACAGTGATTAGTTAGTAAAATCCATTAAGCGGGGCCACACGGGTACATATCATAGCTGTAAACCTTTCACTCAAGTTTCGCCGAAAATTCGCTCCGGTATGGGGTTCGAATACGGGACCAGCGAATATCCGAGGCAGGGACTCTTACAAGTGAGCTAATCAGGGATGCTAGCGTATGGCAGTACGAAACTGAATAGGTAAACAAAGCCAGAACGACATTAGTGCACTGCTATTTGGAGAAATCCAGTAAGGTAGGCTAATTTGGGGCATGTGAGTGTAGGATTCACACTTAGGCGTACAATAACACTGTATAGCAGCACTCATATTCCTGCCAGCGCAGTACAGCTGCGCGTAGACCGCTCTTTACCACTGCCTAAGCTAAGCTTCGGTCGAGCAATATTTGAGCTGGTAAATAACGCAGCAGACGATGCCACGGTATTAAGATATCGAGAACCATTTCCTCAGTGTAACTCAACTTGATTGCAATGTTGGCTTCAGAAAGCTTTTCACGCGTGAGTGTAGGGAGACTTTGCAGATGACAGAAGAAAATAATGGGGGAGGGGTGATGGTTTTTCGTAATGATAACTTCATTTAACAGCAAATCACGAGGAAGGGGTGGTGAGAATTCGAATAAAATCGCCATGTCTGCGCCGTTGATAACCACGCCTTAAAAGCCCAGGCAAAAGGTGCAAAGAGAATTGGTTAACGAGGTGTAGCTTCTACGATACAGAAAAAAAAATAACATTACGAAGTGCACAATAATGCGTAGACGCATTGCTCAAAAAGAGAGGGGACAAAAATCAAAAATGGAAACGAAGCCAACAATTGCACTAGCAAGAGAGATATGAAGTCCCACGACAAAACAAAAAAAGAAAAATATGCGACGAGCAAAAAAAATCAAAACGGCGAAAAAAAGAAGACGCGAGGATGAAATGATCAGCACCAGTGCATATATACCGAAGGAAGAAGAAGAAGCTAGCATCGATTTGGCTTATCCCTTAATGTTGGTGCTGCCTCTGGCGTAGTGACGCGCACCGCGCTCAACAATGGTGCACACCGCGAATAGCCTCGTATGACGACGTGACGCTTGCACAACAGCGAGGGCCAGCGAGAGAGTAAGATCCACACAGGAGACAGCACTTCGTGCGTGTGCTTGCTTTCCCGCAGGATCCTGATTTTATGTCTGTTTTCTTTTTTCCTCACGAAGCGTTTCTATGAGCGTGTGAGCTTTTATGCTTCAGGTTGCCGGTCGTTTCGCTGATTGAGCGCGTAGCCCCCGCAATGTGCTTCCAGAGCACGCATTGCCGCCGAGGCCACAAGGCGATTACATCGCCGTGGGCGCGTGGTGTGCTTTACAAAGTGCCGACAGCAGTTTCGCTTAACATTCGGAGCTGGGTAAGGGCGCCAAGGTATTCCCTTTTACCATATGTGCGATACGCGACAGCGCCGGATGATTTCTGGAGGCAACTAACCCGCTACGTTTGGTAGTATCGGCAGTTGATGAAATGAATGAATTAATATTCAGACATATTCATATATTATGTGATAGCAAGATGGCCCTTCAGAGCTATTTCCAACTTCGCGAACTCGTTGGCTGATTTTTTTTTTTGTTTTTTTTTTACTACCTTGCTTCTATCTAGCTTGCCTCAAGCCGTAATAGCAATACAGAAGAACAAAATATCTTGCAGCGCGCATTATGCTTATACATAGCATTGTAAGAAACTTCTGCGCATAGCTACACGTACGAGCAAGGCATCGACAAAATCGCCAATTGCTAGGACGTTCAAACTGCTTTGCTTGAACGCTGCTATTACGCCAAATTCTGTCCGGCTGTTTTGTTATCACCGGATTGTACGCATAAGATGGTTTCCCAACAGCTGTTGCCCAGTAACCGAAGTGGTAAGTGGGATGACGGCATGCGCAGCAGATAACTTTCTACCTGTTTGTGCATGCTGACACAGCGCCTATGCGTCCACTGATTATTTCATGCGTCCCCATATTAAATACAAAATAATAGCTGCACGAGCAGTGAACAAAACGTTAGAGATGACTGCTGCGAGCAGCATAGGAGCAGTGAGTAAGCATTCACTCACCTTGACACTTGTCGCCTGCCTTTGCTTTCCTCGGTAAGGCATGCATTCCCTCTTGGCAGACCTTCTGAACGAATTTGAAGACGCGCAGTCTGACGATGCGGACGGCACATCCAATACTGCAACTTAACACGTACGCGTAGCCGCACAGCATATTACAACACGCGTCGACAGCAAGGCAACGACTGGAGCCATCGGAGCGGAAGTGGAGGCGACAAGCACGCCGCCACCTCTCCCATAGTCTAACGTATACTAAGAGCACGCCATGGCATCTCCGGCGGGGAAGTATTTTTTCGAGCGCCCCTCTCCCAAAGCTCTGACACTGTTTCCCGTCACTCGCAGCCCTCCTCCATGACGTCACGCGTTGCTAAGATGTGCCATGACGTCACATGAGGTTGTCACCATTGCAACCGTCTCATTGAGAAGTCACCACGAAAGCGCATCTTTTTTTCTACATTTTTCGGCAAATGATGTCCCAATTATATTTTAATTATTTGATACTAATTACTTTCTGATTGTTTAAATTGTCGTGTGTGCTTTTACTGTCACATTGTCGACAACTTTCCCTCTTGTGTGGTGTCACTACCGGTTTGCACGACCCCGCGCTGTTTACACGTCGCACCATTTCGATGTCTAATTCAACTTCTTGCCTTTAAATATTTAACTAATGGCTCAACATTGACAAAATGTACTATGTTATCTAAGAAGATTTTTTATCTCATACCTCAAGCAACCATGTTTCTTTCCTAAGTTCTTGCTGAATGACACAATCGTGCTGACACTTTTGATGACACGAAAGCGCGAACGTAGTCACTAATTATTTCGCATTAGCAACAGATTTAACACACATACAGTCGCTCATTGCGATCCATAAGGCGCTAATATTAGCCCAGCTTGCGATCGTATGTCAAAACTTTCCTGAATTTTGAAAACAACAATGCCCATTGAAAAAAGAAAAAGAAAGCTGAACGTAATGCAGAATAGAAGAAGCTATTGCTATTTAAAAAAGATATAGGCAGTGCCCAAGTATGGTGCCAGTGGATTTATCGAAGAAAAATATTACATTTTCTGAATATTAGCCATTAGAGCCGATATATTTTTTTCTGGATTATAATATTGTGATTTGCTTGTGATATATGCTTTTTGTGTTCACTGCAACATCACATGAAAATTTGTAAGTATGTGTTAGATGCTACGCCTGTTGCTTCTTGCCTTTTTCCATTGCCGCTTCTTTTTGCATTGCCAAATCAGTGTGTGGTGCCATTACTTAAGGTTTAAAAACAATGTATATAGTGCTGTCATGGGCTATCGCACCTCGTACAAGAAGACCAGCCTGATAACTCAAATCATATTAACGAATTGGGTGAGTGTCTGCGTCTGTTATTACATAGGTGAAAAGCCGACGTGTGTCGGTGTAATCAGTGCTTTACACGCATATTTAGCAGCCTAACCTGTTCTGGTAACATTGCTTTTAATGTGAGGTCACTTAAAGTGTACTGATGACAAAAAAAAAAAAAACTCCCGTAATCCCAAGCGAACAATTTTGATTAGAATTACAACAGGGGTACTGACACAAAAGAAAAAAAATTAAAGGCACATATGCTCTGCCTTAACGATGTGAACCACAGCGGCCTGTGTCTCTTTCTAATTACACACAAACATAATAACATTCAGTCGCTAAGTACCGCTGTTTCGGGAATAACCACAAGATGTACATTCATAACGCCGATTATTCCAAATTCGCATTAGCGGGCTTTGCATGGCCTAGGCGGTAGCGTGTCTAGCTCGGATCCCCAGAGTTATTTATTCAAAACTTGCCTGAAGCCTTAAATAATTAATATTTTTCTTTAAGGGAAGTAAGCTTTTTTTATACTATTCTATATCCCATGAGACATGCTGAGAGTCTAAATTTATATTACACGTGATGTTCAAATTAATTTCGTTTCATATATTACGTTACGTTCTATACGAGCATTTGGTGCTTGAAATTCTTGCGCGAGGCCATAGCTGTGACGTCAGGAACTAGTCGACCAATCAGGATTCCTACAGGACAATACTGAGTCTTTCGCTGGACGCGAGCCTGGAATTTTGTTCTTCAGAAGCATCTACGGACGGAATGGGAAAGCTTAATTATAATTGTTGTTAACTCCCCTGCAGTACAAAAAAAAAATGACCAGACCGAAAGTAAAAAACAAAAAAAAAAACAAAAAACAAACTAAGGCCTTGAAAAACCGTGCTTGAACAGACTAGGGAACACGTCATTATTACGTAATCCTCGGTTTTGCATATTAGCACTAATTGTACAATAACACAATGTTCAAAACCTGTCCTGCAATGGAAGTCACTTCAGGTTGTCTAACATTAAACTCTGTTGAATATGTTACCAATTTTTCTCGTTACTAATGCCACGTTACAGCAATAATTACTGAGGGGTGCAAAACTTGTTCACAGGTTCGTGGGCCTCATCTCCTCGCACATAGCCTGCAGAAATACCATATTGTGCTGGTTTGATGCTGTTAAGGAAGCGCTTTACCGTAGTTGAGATTAGATCAGGAAGTACAAGTTTTTAAACTGAAATATTATTGTTTTAATGTAATTCGCGTTTTGTGTAAAAACTGCATTTTAAAGGTGTAGCAAGTAAAATGGCGGAACGCAGCAAGGAAAAATACGCACATAAAAAGAATCATCTCGGCCGCATTACTTATCTTACAGGCCCAGTTTTCACTAAGGTTATCAAAATCAGCCGTAACCAAGCAACTAGCTTTGGCGTAGTAAGGTTGCACGCATGAAGTTCCCTGGCCGATCTCAAATACCTCGTGCAGAATTGACAGAAAAACTATGGTACAGTGTCTTTCAACCATTTTTGTCTGCCCACGGTTGCTGAGCTGCTATAAGCACCGTTGCCCGAGCGAGCAGACAGCGCTAGGTGCAAAGGCGTGACAACCCAGTCGGCGCTCCCCACGGCCAGCGTCGACACGGCACGCTTGACTATCTTCCGGGGACGACACTGGGGCAGAAAGGATTTTCATGTAATGAACGCCCAGCATACGCGATCCCTGCGCTCTAATTTGCTTCCTGCTGCCGGTAGTAGCTCAAGAGGTGAGGCGGGCTCCATGCAAAGTAAGTGAACTTCGCTAACAACAAGGTCTACACATCTGCGCAGGCACATCCACGAAGCTTGACGTCCGGGCACGAGGCTGAAATCGGCTCACTGCTCAAAGTGTGTACCTTTCCAGCACCACGTATTTCGCCTCAGATTCTTTGCTGCAACAAAACCTGTCGCCGTTCTTAAACTGCCACCCTCACTTTGACACTCTGTGTAAAGCCGGTGGAACCAGAGCGCATCTACGAGACAGAGCGGGCGAGAGTGCAACCAACTTCTTCCCAGAGTGTAAACTTTGAGAGCGAGAATGCAGATTTATTCCCCACCACGCAGTTGGAGTGAAAGCGGGTTGCAGAGTTGGTATCTGTAATGACAGCGACAACCGAAATTTGTTCTTGGCCACAGCCACAGCCAGATACATGTTTTAATATTTAGCAATAAGACACACTCTTAAGTTAGACCTTTGGTTTTAAAACTTTCCAAAAGAGAACAAGGTAGGCCTCGGTGCGCTGTTGCCATTATTTTAGTCCGGGCAACAGAAGACCGTCCTGAGGGTGACGAGAGAATGAATGTTCATGTGTAGGTGGTGCAATTTGTCACAAAAACATCCCGTCCCTTCTAGAACACTACAACGGCAGCGGCAGCGACCTTGTACAAAGATTGTGTATATACTGCAGTTCTTTCTTTT
This sequence comes from Amblyomma maculatum, assembly GCF_055883805.1. NCBI lineage: Eukaryota > Metazoa > Arthropoda > Arachnida > Ixodida > Ixodidae > Amblyomma > Amblyomma maculatum. The sequence continues at coordinate 33,403,305 of NC_139354.1, read as the reverse complement.
TTTCTTTGCCTGTTACGTCTAAACAGCTGTAAGAACACATTTCCTCTCAGAATGTGTGTCGTGTTAATATTTTCCAATAGTGGCCCTAAGACCCGAGAAGGAATTTCATAAAGTACGTGCAGCGATCGATGAGACAGAAAAAATAGACGGCAAACCTGAAGAGGCCACGCAGACCCTAAATTCCTCAGACCTTGGAACCTAATGACCCAGCTCATCTAAGTGGCCAGAATATATAGAAAGAAGTCTTAATGCCGGCACTAGGTCCGAAACACACACGATTAAACGAAGGGATGGATTAGGTTGTATCAGAAGACCCTAAGTGCGAGTCGAATGCTTAAATAATCACACCTGGTGGAAAAGGTTCTTCCGGTTACAATACCTGCTCAGAAACACGACAATCAGCGTGCAAATATATTGTTGGCTCAGACTGCAGTTGTGAGTAGTAGATAGGAAGAGTATTAAAAAAACTAATTGGACTGGAAACTCATCCGTGGATGGTTAACACTTCCTTGTACTTAGCGGGTTACAAGTTGAGATATGAAGTGGCTGTTGTTTTCTTTGGCAAGATGTGCGAATACAAGTTTGCTGTGAAAGAGAGAAGTGCTAAAGAGCTTTGTCATAAAGCCAGAAAGATGAAGACGACAGCCAATCGACTGCAAGCATAACTACGCGATCGCTAATGTTTGTCGTGCTGCACATAAGTGGTAGCATAACATAAGAAGAGGCGTTTATGCTCAACACTTGTAAAGACTGTGGTACCATCTATCTAGCAAGTGATGTCAAGGAGGGATACGACGTGGTAAGAGATGGGAAAATTAACTTTCATAGTTTCTTGTCTATTGCAAAAAAGTTATTTCACAATTTTTTCTCCAAACTGGCGTGTTATTAGCTGTTTCTCATGACAGCCGCATAGGAACCAAAACCAAAATGTAGAAAAAAAAGTCGGTGAAACCCAGAAGCGAGGCTTCATAAACTTTCTGTGCTTTCAGTGAGAATGCAATGTATCTCTATTCAGTGGCCAATGCATAACTAGCAATAATTCTTCTTGTCCCCGATCCTGCTACAAATTTATTCAAAAATTATGGAAGCCGTTCAAGCTCTGTCTTTAAGGCCATGATCCCATAGTCATTCTTCTCAGCGTACAGTACTAGGCTGCCGCGGGATCCAGCTGCCAGGTCGTAGGCGACTACCCCACATATCAAGCGTGCTTTAACCCAGCCATATGAACATCCCTGTGTCATCTAGGAGTAGCTTGCCTCACTCGGCAGTAAATAATGCTGAAAGTTTTATTCTTATTCTACCTTTGCCGCCAACAGGAGCTGGCAACTCGAATTGGCAGCTCCTCTTAACTTTCTGATATTATGCGGTCTCTACATTTGAAGAAGCAGTGTTCGAACGCGTCAGCTTCCAGATAGCACCTGCCAGCGCTATAGACCCTATTCACTATCAGGTTTAGCAGGCGGCCGTTGTGGCAACCCTGTAATGCGGAGACACCATGACGTTAAGCGGTTCGAAACTCCTCCTCCTCCCTGCTCCCTCCCTGCGTCCTTCCTGCGTCCTTCCTGCTGCGCACCGCTCATTTATCGGACACTTCAGACGCCGTTTCAAACGCCGTCCAACCAGAGCTCGGATTTCACCACCGCCGTATCCTGATTCGCCGTAGACCCTCTCTTTCTCTTTCTCCCTCTCTCATGTTGCGTTGTGCGCGCGACCTCGGCGGCTGCGTTTCGATGGAGGCGAAACGAAGTGGCGTCCGTGTACTGTGCGATGTCAGCGCACGTTAAAGATCCCCAGGTGGTCGAAATTACTCCGTAGCCCTCCACTACGGCTCCTCTTTCTCTCTTTCCACTTTAACTCCCACCTTCCCCCTTCCCTCACGGCGCGGTTCAGGTGTCCACAGAAAACGAGTGAGACAGTTACAGCGCCTTTCCCTTCCAGCGAACCAATTATTAAATAAGCCCCGCGAAACGGAGTGGCGTCCGTGTGCTGTGCGATGTCAGCCCCGCGAAACGAAATGGCGTCCGTGTGCTGTGCGATGTCAGCACACGTTAAAGATCCCCAGGTGGTCGAAATTACTCCGTAGCCCTCCACTACGTCTCCCCTTTCTCTCTTTCCACTTTCACTCCCACGTTCCTCCCTTCCCTTACGGCGTGGTTCAGGTGTCCACAGAGCAAGTGTGACAGATACTGCGCCTTTCCCTTCCTGTGAACCAACCAAATAAGCCCCGCCGGGGTGGTGCAGTGGTGAGACGCCCGACTACTGTGCCGGAGCACCCGGGATCGAACCCGACCTCGGCGGCTGCGTTTCGATGGAGGCGAAACGAAGAGGCGTCCGTGGGCTGTGCGATGTCAGCGCACGTTAAAGATCCCCAGGTGGTCGAAATTACTCCGTAGCCCTCCACTACGGCTCCTCTTTCTCTCTTTCCACTTTCACTCCCACCTTACTCCCTTCCCTTACGACGCGCTTGCGGTGTCCACAGAAAACAAGTGAGACAGTTACCGCGCCTTTCCCTTCCTATAAATAAATCAGTTTATTCAGATTGCAGTAAGACCCGACCTCTGCGGCTGCGTTTCGATGGAGGCGAAACGAAGAGGCGTCCGTGTGCTGTGCGATGTCAGCGCACGTTCAAGATCCCCAGGTGGTCGAAATTACTCCGTAGCCCTCCACTACGGCTCCTCTTTCTCTCTTTCCACCTTTACTCCCACCTTCCTCCCTTCCCATACGGCGTGGTTGGGGTGTCCACAGAAATACAAGTGAGACAGTTACTGCGCCTTTCCCTTCCTATAAATAAATCAGTTTAATCAGGTTGCAGTAAGACCCGACATCTGCGGCTGCGTTTCGAAGGAGGCGAAATGAAGAGGCGTCCGTGTTGTGTGCGATGTCAGCGCACGTTAAAGATCCCCAGGTGGTCGAAATTACTCCATAGCCCTCTAATACGGCTCCTGTTTCTCTCTTTCCACTTTCACTCCCAGCTTCCTTCCTTATCTTACGGCGCGGTTGAGGTGTCCATAGAAAACAAGTGAGACAGTTACCGTGCCTTCCCCTTCCTATAAATCAATCAGAATCGGTTGCCAGTAAGGCTGCAGTGACGTCAAATGAATAAGCTCTATACCCACGATTTGTCGCTCACAACGTTTATACTAGACTTTCTGGTTAACGATGTCTTTAACGCTGTCGTTTTCCTAAAAACCAAGTTAAGAGGGGTGAGAGCTGCTACATAGGGTTGGCAGAAAGTTTTCACCTCCTGTGTTTTTATCACAACAACGAGAGAAGCAAGAACACCTCTTTAAAAAGTTGGCGTCATCGTAAGGGTAATACAATTTTGCAGAGCATGAATGCGATTGCCGCAACATAGTATGCTTTCATCGTTTTTTGCGCACGAAGCTGCCACTGTAAGTAATACGCTACGACCGCAACGAAAGCGTGCGGCTTTTTCTAGCCTGTCATTCACCGCGTGACATCCCCTACCCTCTCTCTATTGTGTCGTGATTGGATCCTCTACTCACCGTGGGGCGCACGGCTAGCTTTGTACTCTTCCCAGCCCTCGACTCTAATTGGATGCAACAATTTTCCTCTAGCCTCGCGCGCTGATCCCCCTCTTCATCCCCAATAAAGAACCACTTCTCTCCTCTAGCCTCGCGTCGCTTCCCGACCTATTCCTTTCACCACTTACCGTCTCGCTTATATGAACTTCAAAGGTAGGGTTCTCTGTACGCACTTTCCTTGGCCTTAGGTCACGCTTTTCACACTACCGTCGATACCGGGTCCTTTTGCTATCTATAGAGTGATATAGAGTCTATTGGAGCTGGGAGTCCGAACCGGAATAGAGCGACTTAAACCGTTACAGAGCGAATCAGCCTTGATCGACCAGCGGAACCGGCAGAGCGTGTTGGCAGAAGTAATGCTGGGCCTTTTCCTGAAGTTGCTTTCGCATCCCAGCGCCAAAATTGTAGTGGTTAATAAATAGACAGAAGTACTTCACTCAGCAACCTGTTTTCGCACGCATTTATCGCTTTAGACGTTTTTCGGCAGACGCACATCATATATTCGCACAAAAATACCTTGATGCCCAGTGCCTTCTTCCCACGTCTCTGAAACCGCTAAAAACAACAAAAAATTTTCACAGCCTTCGGAATTGATATTTCCGACTAGAATTTCCGGTGAGATAGGACTGTGGACGAGGGATACGACACCCCGAGTTGTTTCAAAAGGCAATCGGTATACGTGCAACCTATCTTGGCCGATCAGAGGAATTCGAAATCCTCATTCCGGAGTAACAAAACGTGCTCCAGAGCAACCAGTAGAAATAGCCTTAATAATAGCGCGATGCACAAATCCATTACAGAGTTCTAGTTTAGTGCTACATACCGCCTACCGCTAGCGCGCGAGCATCAGTACGCATGCGCAGATCATCCCGGTGGCGACAGATGGCGACACGTTCATGTCAAATTTTGGTGGACGCCGCATGTGGGGACCAATCAGCGCGCGCTGTGCTGACGGTGCGTGGTAGCGGGAGACGGCCGCGGTCAGCGGCAGCGCTAAACTAAATGCAGAGAGATTTAGCTTACCGTGATCCGCCACTGCACGTTCCACTGCGCATGCCCAGATCTCCTTGACGCCGATCGATGGCGCCACATACTTGATGTCGGCACATAGACCTGCCGCGTCCGGACCAATAAGCTTGTGCGCCCCGCCCACACGCGGTATAGGGTCGCGGGGGCGGATCGCGGATCACAGTAAGCGATATATATCTAGTATCTATTCTAACACTCTACCGCGCGCCGCCGGTGCCTACGGGTTGACCGGTCCCGAGGCAGCAGACGTGCGTGCATCATTTCCAGCATGTGACGCCATCTAGTGCCGTCAAGGAGATCTGAGCATGCGCATTGGAACACGTGGTGGCGGTTCACTGCAATCAATTGCTCATCATGGTATCCTAAATGTCTCTAGGAATAAGAACACGCAACCATGTCTGTCATTACTAAAAGCTTTCATGCTAACATATATAGTCGAACCCAAAAAAGCTGGTGCATTAGGATCAAGCTTTGTCTTTCTTTACAAGGCAAGTCTTGAATATTAAGGCCCAACACATCAAACGTACCGGTGAACCTAGTTAGACGTCGGCATTGGTTTTGTGGAGAATGCTTGGTCTTTAATGATAAATTCAGCGTCTAGAACACGTTCGGAACAAACGGTAGAGCCAGCGTGCCTCGCAGCTTCCCGCTAATGGCACTTTAATTGCAACAAACGCTACACGCTTCGCTAATTGAGCTACACAGAAGATGCGTGCTATGGTTCGTCGGGGATGTGTGCCACTGCGTAAACAGTTTCGCACCGTGCTCCCCAGAGAGTGCTCCGAGAGGCAAGTACAATGCGTCGTAAGAGCGGGCGGAGTAATTAGTGAGTCGTGGAAGCAGACATTGCCATCAGTGCATCGCCCTCAGAGAGATAAACGAGAAAGTCGTAATTGATGTCGATGACGAAAAAAAATCTTTTTATAGCGTGGTTGTCGGATGAACTACCACGTACCTGATCGCAGCAAATTATTAGGGGCTCTGTTTCCTTTCAGAGCACTTCGGAACAAATGAGAATTTCTTCCAAATGCTCGGCTGAGCGCTTGGCGCTTCGGATTGTTCATGAACGTGGCGAATTGCAAATGTTTACTGTGTTGTGCAGGGGTTTTCTGCACCAACCGCCATGAAAATAATACTGTGTGCTCAAGGATACCCAACCTGCCTTAATGCGATATTGTACAAAGCACGTCATTTCCGAAGCCTTGTATCCATCCGTGAAGGACAGCTGAACTCCTGGCTATGAACTCTATTCAGGGCTCAATCATGTTCACAAAAATCAACAAAAAACTCACATCTCGCACCATAATGTTTTCGCACCAAACAGTGAATTTATAGGGCCACTGTTTAGGGGATGGAATTTTTACAAAACAAGGCCCAATCTTAGATCAGGTGTCGGAGATAGTCTTTGCAAAATACTACAGTGAGGCGCGTGCCTGAATGAAACGAAAATACAAATCAAATCTATATCATACTCTTATTCAAAATGCAGGCTCTCTGCTCTGGCCGCCGCTCCTCGATGATGACGTCAAACCCAAGACGGCAACGACTGGTCTGTCTCCTTGACTGACGCGTGAAGGCCACTAATTAGAGAGATTTAGCTTACCGTGGTCCACGATCCGCCACCATGAATTTCTACCGCGCCTGGGCTAATCAAGCTAATTGATCCCGACGCGACAGGTCTGTGTGCCGACATCCAGTATGTGGCGCCATCTATCGGTGTCGGTCCGTGCATGCGCAGTGGAACGCGCGGTGGCGGATCACGGTAGTGGATTGCGGATCACGGTAAGCTAAAACTCTCTATTGAGTTAGCCGTCCGCTGCGCGCTACTAGCTCATTCGCCCATTTTGTCGCGCACGCGGAGCCCCTGCTCATAGACCATTCTGTGTGCTGTGCCGTTCCTATAGCCTTACAGCAGACACCACGCCTCATTCCAAACGCGGAGGGGGAAGGGAAATTTGACTTATGGTGGCTTGACGGTCAGGAAGAAAAGAGAGACATTTCTGAGAGGGAATGGAAGGAGAAAAACATTATGGAATCTGTTGATTGCGGTGGTTGTAGCTGTGCTACTAGTTATTATTTTCAACATACGTTTTCGGCCTTGTGATCAAGTGGCGAAGCCTCACAGTCATCGCGGAACAAAAAATTGTCGAACGTAGGGTGGTCCGGGGCTGTGGATCTTTAAGCGCACATATTTTCATCCATGAACATGTTGCCGTAATGCTTCAGTATGAGCAGCATCACGAGGAACTTTTTCTAGGCTGAGCAATGTCCAGCTGGTGTCTGTTTAAGACAAGTACAGTCACTGTCAAAAGTTTAGAGCCATCCTAGGAGGTCTGCACAGAGGGAAAGCATGTGGCTTGTAATATAGCTATGAAGTGGGGCACCGGTGGGTCCGTTGTAGGCAACGCAGGACAGCCCCGGTGAGCACAATGTGGGTGCTGCAAGAGGGACCGACGTAGACCTGAAAGGGGCTGTCGACAAAGCCCCGATGGGCCTCATAGGGACCACTGTAGGCAGCTCTTGCGGGGCTGCCCACATTTTTCCCGCATTGCCAAAAGAGCACATCCTACCAACTCCTCCCGATGGTTTTACTTTGGACAGATTCGGGCAGTCGCTCGAGATGAACAATATTTTGTTTCGGTTAGCCGCTCATATAATGACATAGGATCGATGCGGGTTCTATAGCGCAATTCTAGAACTAAAGCCATGTAATATATATAAACGACTAAAAATGGCAACAACGTTTATACAAATCATCTATGATAGTAATTTAGGGCAACGTCTAATACAAATAGAGAGAATGATTGCACAATTACACGCACGTCTTGTAGTCCAATTAAGGCCGATGTAGGACCTACAGCGATTTTGTGTGTGCAGCCCAAATAGGGCTGGGTGTTGTTTTTGAACCTAAAGCCCACTTGCTGTTGCACGTAGCTTCAAATGCCCACAAGGGACCGATTTTGGTATCATGCGGGCACGTCCACCTTCTAGCCCCATTACGGCCAATGGGGGCCATAAAGCAGTTCTATATTGTCAGCACCAATTGGGCTGGTTGTTATTTTTGAACCTAGAGCTCACCTGATTGGCATGTGCCTTCACATTCCTCACAGATGACCGATTTTGGTACCATGTGGGCACGCCCGCCTTCCTGACCCATTACGGCTGATGTGGGACCTAAAATGGTTTAGCTAAGGCTGCCTCAATTGGGCTTCACGAGGGCTTGCCCAAATTGAGCTCTTATTCATATTCCACCTGCCCTCAAGTAACTACAGGGGCCGATTGGGGCAGCATGTGGGGCATGTCTGTTTTCTTGCCCCACTACGGCCGATGTAGGCCCACCGAGATTTAATGGGGGCTGCCTTATTTCGGATCTATGAGGGCTTTCCCATAGAGAGCCCACATTTAGATTGGATTGTCCTCAAATATCCAACAAGGGACCCTTGTGGTCTGGATGCAGGAATGTGCTCTGCATTAGCCTGAGCAACGCCATGGGACCTATGCAAAAAGAACATGGGCAGGCCCAAATGGGGCTTGCTCACGTTTGCTCCATCGGGGACCGATGCAGGTTTTCTGATGCTTGCTTTAGCCCCACTTATCTTCATCGGACCTACTGGGGCTCCACATCCTGCGTTACCTTCACATTATAAGGTCGTGCAGATACCTAGCATCTCACTTGATTTCACCTAACATAGCATTAAGTCGCTTTCATTTCCTTGTAACTCTATTCTACTGCGCCTAAAGATGACCTCTACCCATCTTTGCATTCGTAGTTCGCCGCATTGGTCATATAATTTCAAGCCTTAAGATTGCATCGTTTTGATATTACAACCTGTCAGTGAAATTCCCTTGAATTTATGCGCCGCCCAGCTTCAGGACTAACTCGAGTGTTCTATGAATCACCATCATCATCATTATTATCATCAGCTGAATTATACCCACTACAGGGCGAATGCCTCTCCCATTTTCCTCCAATTAACTTGGCCATGTGCTTGGTGTATCCAATTGACCTCTGCGTACTTTATGATCTCATTCACTCGCCTAATTTTTTTTGCCACAACTTGTTTCATGTATAGAAACTTCGAAAACGAATGCCTACTTACACATCAAATGCAAGAGAAGCATCCTTCTTAGAACAGCAATTAGCAGGCAAGTTTATACTCGACCGGCCTTTCTCTTACCGTATCTTACCATGCCGTATCATCGCCATCAGTAAAAGAGCGAACAGTATAGGAAAACAAGAGGCTAATGTAAGGAAACCACAGACGCCAGTTCCAGAGGCGGCCTGGAACAACTTGCCTGTGGAGGTGGCCCGGAAACAAAATAGCGATGAATTTCCTTGAGGACGACGGCGTAACACCAGTGCACCCGGAAGAGAGCAGTCTATATGCAGGATGCATGACGAGCTAGTCTGGGCTTCATGCTTGCTTGCAAGTGAAACGGCCACCGCCCAAGATAAAGGGACAACATGGGCCAGAAAATACTCTCCGGCGGGCTACATATCTCTAAAATATTCAGCGCGGGTAATGCGACGCCAACTTCACAACATGGCTTCCATTATACTTCCTCACTTTTCTTCGTTCACTGCTTCGCGACTGCGTTTTCTGTTGGTTGCTGCTGGCATATAAGTACAACGCCAACGATGCCTGGGCTAAAGGCATCTCTTGTTGCACTCTTGCCAGATGGCTACGACTTGGCTTGTTTTGTTGTTGGCCAGCGTCTTGTTTTGGCACTTGCAAGAAAAGTATAGCCACCATAGCGAAATAATGAGTTTAATCTAATTCGACGCAGCATACTGCGCCATAGCGTCGCACCTTTAGGGCATCGTTATTATTCACTTGTATACCGCAAGTGAGGGTTGGAGCTTTGTATTGATTCACTGACTGACTGATTGATTTACTGGCTGACGAAGGCAATGTAGCGGACATAAAGAGAATTTTTTGAGTACATACATACATACATACAAAAACGCACATTAATCACACACCAAAGCACTATACAACACTATAGGTTACATATACATAATAAACTACAAAAACCGTGATTCCCCCAGAGAGGGGAAAACAGTACAAGGGGGCGGAGGGGTTCTGATAAAGGACGATGCGAAGCCATAGCCTCATAGTCCAGAGAACTTTGACAGTGTGTTGCTGATTGTAAATTGTGCTTCCTGAATTTTCCTGACCTTGTGCTGGATATAATTTTGATCTTCAGCACTAGAAATAAAAAACGGAGCTGCCCAACTCTAGTCATTGCTGCAACACACACTAGCTGCTCTAAAGTATTCGGCACTTATCCCCCCTGATAAGTTCCAGACTTGTTGTCGAATAATATTTGTAAACATCAGCAAATCTTATGAATTATGTGGCTGTCAGTAATCGCTTTAAGCGAAGGCTCATAAAGGGTCACATTGCAGAGTGCTTCAAGAGCACTCTTATTATACGACACACGGCGCACGTGGGCATGACATCTCTACTGAAAAACCAGAAGTTCTACGTGGCAATCACCTCATAAAATCTCATCTCATCGCATAGGCTCTCGTACGGTTCACATCATTATCATAAAATATCGTACATAATTTATGATAATGTACAAGAAGCAATGAGACCCTATGCAATTATATGCGACTTGTATGTAATTTCCTATGTGAATTAAGTGTGATTGCGTGAGAAAATTTGAGGCTATCGCCTCATACAATTTTTTCAGTAGGGATATATGTGGTAGATAACTCCATTAAACCGTATATGCAGGAATAAAAACCGAGAACTATGTAGTCGAGCACGACAAGGCTTAGGAGATTGTTAATCCTTATCTTTCCAATTCGACATAATAGAGCTACAAAAGTCTAAATATAGCTTCCACAGGGAGATAATAAAAAATTAACGCCACACAAAAATGGAACAGGGGGAGGGTGCGGTGAAGGGATCGATGAGCAACAAACAACGATACTACGGCACAATGGCTGGAAAAGAGCTTATAGAAGTAGCTGGATAGTCTAGCCGCAATAAACGCCTCTGAATAAAGAGAAAAACTCCACAGAAAAGGAACGTAGAGCTAAATACACAGAGTGCTCGGGTGCCGCGTAAGGGAAAGAAAAACAAAATGCAATAGTTCATTGTCCTGTGCCCAGCATAACGACTGGGCGGATGTGGCGGTGGGTAAGGGAAATTGACTCTTAATTACTCCTAATGCCTTCCTCCCCCAATAGCACCGCCAATGTCAAAAAGCCTTTCGGTGTAATTGCCTGCGCCCTGCTCCCCCGTGCTCCAAACCTTCGCCCAGAAAGGGTAGTCAGAGGCGTACTGCTAAGTTTTTTCGTACGTTCTTCTGCCGACACCGCCTCCGCTGCTGTGTGGGAATGGCGTCGCTTGTCTGTCCACCTGGGGCTGCCCGATGCTTATCTAGAGTAACATTTTCAGCAGCATCGAATGCTGCTCTGTGCCTCATTGCGTCCGCGTACTTCTCCTTCCTGCAGTTCGGCAACGGCAGCCGTTTCCTTAATTACATATGTGGCATATCAGATAATAGAAAGAAAAATATGCAGGAAAAAGCTACAGGATGTGGTAAAACATGGTAAAAGCACCCGAAACCAGTAAAAGTAGTAGTTTTAGTATAACACTTCTGATAAAGAACTGCTGGTGGGTGTTTAGCAGAACCGTGGCTATAGATGCAGTGCACAGCGAAAGCCACGCGTCTGGTGGCGGAAGTTGCACACACGCTCGGGATTAAACCGGCCGCCCGCCACCCGTTTCAACGCTGTCTTATTAATGGGAATTAAGTTTACACAGCGTTTTCTTCGACATATCAGCTCCATCTACTGCACGTGCTCTGGACTAAATATGAAGGCACCTTCAGCAAGGATCTATTTCATATTTTCATATTGGGAGTTAAAATAGCGCATCGTAGACCACCAGTTATTGCTCCTTCTCCTTCTACAAATGTAGGTTTTTTTGGTGCACGTTTCTCTAAATTGACATAAATAGTATGAACATTGTTCATGTGCAGATAGCACTTGAGCGAGATAAAAGTTGTTGGCAAGTTACCTGGATTTTCTTAAATGTTTTTATTCCATTGATAACAATATGTATCTGCATTTTGTTGCAGTCATGGTTCCATTATTTAAAATGGTATATTTTATAATTTTTTATGACAGTTTTAGGTTATATTGGAGTTCCTTTTAATCGAGTTGTTCGGCTAATTCTTGTGCAGTGCATTTCCGAAGTTTTCTCTATGTGCTCTTACATATGTCAGTCTGATGTTAAAATTAGAAAGTGCTGTAATAATTTTCCTTACACGATGTATGAAACAGTCTTGATTAAAGTATTCTTTAACCATTCTAAAGAGGTAAAGAATATGTGGCAATTTGATAGGAACATGTTTCATTCATAATTTTGATTTTTCTATAAACTTTATATATAGCCAATGTTTCAGCTATATTATTATTAAAATAATTAGAGCGTTCGAATTGTTGGGTTTCCAAAATGTCCTCTTTCTTTCTGATGAGTACGTAGGTTGCCCTTCTTTTTCTTCCTGCTCACCTTCAGATGTATATATTGTGTAATCTGTCTTCCTTACAGCGGAAATGAAAATAAATGCAGTCTTGGTAGCGGGATGCTGTTCCCATTTATTTATAAAACTTCTAATTTCATCTCCCCTGAGCTCCAGATCTGCAAATGAAAACGTTTCTTTGTTCTTTTTAACTACTACAACACTGACGTAGCCTGGATCGCACGCCCGGTGGCGTCAACTTTGTATACGCGTGAATCGCCTGGTAAGATCACCACCAGTCGTGATTTCATGGCCAGATATGACGTAATTATGAAGTAACTTGGGGTAATTAGACATGACCGAATGTGACGTCATGATGGCGTCACCATGTGATGACGTCATAGCCAGTCATTGTCATTACTCATGACTATTTAGGCATAGCTAATGGCTAGTCAGTAATGTTTAGTGACTAGTTTGCTATTAACTAGCAGTGAATATTGACTCAGTTCAGTTCAGTCGTTCAGTCGTGTCGGACTCTTCGTGATCCTATGGACCATATCACGCCACGCTTTCCGGTCTCTTCCTATCTTCCTAACATCACATAACTTCATCTGCAACGTCTCGAGGATGCCATCTAACCATCGCGATCGCTGCCGACCCCTTCTTCGGTGACCCTCAACCTTTCCCAACATCAGATCTTTCTCCAGCGACTCCTCTCTTCTCATCAGATGACCAAAGTAGCTGAGCTTTAACTTTAAAATTTGACCCTCCAATGAGCAGTCAGGGCTTATGGTCGACAATATCGACTGATTTGATCTTCCGGCAGTCCAAGTTACTCTCAAGAGTCTCCGCCAGCACCCCAATTCAAACGCGTCAATTCTTCGGCGGTCAGCCTTCTTCACAGTCCAACTCTCGCATCCATACATCACAACTGGAAAGACCCTAGCACGAGTTATAGACCAACACCATGTTTACAAACAAAGGGGGCGCTCGCGGCGTCGCAGCCGACTGGGGGTGAAAAATAGGGTTAGCGCCCATTGGAACACACGGGACCGAAATATTTCAAAGCAGTCGTTTAATTTCACGAGACACTATGATGTCCTTATTAGGTGCAGAGTAACCGTGAACATCCTGGAACAGATCGTGAAAGTATAAAATCTCATGACCGAGGCGAAGTATTTTAAAACACCGCGAAACGTATGGGGGTGCGAGTTGGGATGGCGACGCATAAAAGCACAAGTAAACGCAACTTACCGCAACATTTTTCTCGTCTCGCAGAGCACCAGAAGTGGTGGCCGGTCGTTAAACATTGGCCAGCGCTTTGAAGAAGTATGCTGCGTCATTGCGGAGGCGGTCTGCTTTTAAAGCTCCCCGAATAATCTATGTTGTGAATCCAGACACCCCCAAAATGCTCATGTAGCGAATCACGTAGTTTTGTTTACCTACAGTCTGATATGCTGCCGCATCGAGTAAATTGGCTTGATAATACTCTCCTTCAAGTGATACATCCTAGACAGAATTACATTAAAAAGGCAGTTGCCAAACGCCGTACGACAAGACGGACCGAACGAGAGTCGCGCGTTGCAGCAGACAACAGCGCAGCTGGCGATACCCACCGTGGCCGCCTCCAGCTTCGAAGCGTCTGCTAGCGACAACGCCGGTGGTACTTTGCCGTCTGCAACTGTGCGCGGTCAGTTTATCGTGCTGTGAACGGTCCCGCAAGTCGTGAGACTTGCAGTACTTGCAAGGGAATGTAGTGTGCCATGCAACATGATGTCAGGGCGTGATACAAGACGTCCACCAAAAAATGAGAAGGATTCAACGCTGCTGAACCGAGTAAAATGGTGCGGTAAATTGTGTTTACTTGTGTTTCTAAGGGTCACCCTCCCAACTTGCACCCGCATACGTTTCGCTGTATTTTAAACATACTTCGCCTCGTTAATGACATTTCATACTTTCGTGATCTCTTTTAGGATGTTCATGGTTGCTTTGTACCGAATAACGAGATCATTGGTGCGCCGTGAAATTAGAAAATTGCTTTAAAATTTTTCGGGTCCATGTTTTCCTATGGGCGCTAAGCCTAGCTTTCACCCCAAACCGCTCCAGCCAGGCGAAAGAAGCGCCACCGCATCGCGCTTACGTCACAGATCGGTGTTGGTCTATACGGATCTTAGTTGGCAGCGTAATGTCACTGCTCTTTACTAGGCGGTCAAGGCTAGCCATGGCTCTCTTTCCCAGAAGCAGGCGTCTCCTAATTTCATGGCTGCAATCTCCTTCCGGGGTAATCTTGGAGCCCAAGAAGAGAAAATCTGTCACAGCTTCCACTTCTTGTCCCTTGATGCTCCAGGACTTGATAAGGCAAGACGTCTTGATCTTTGTCTTTTTAATGTTCAGTTTAAGCCCAAACTTCTCACTCTCTTCTTGTACGCGCGTCAGAAGTCTCTTGAGTTCCACTTCACTTTCTGCCATTAAAGTGGTAATCCGCATATCTAAGGTTGTTGATACTTTTCCCAGCAATCTTCACTCCAGCTGAAGACTCGTCCAGAGTGGCCTTCCTCATGATGCACTCAGCATATAGGTTAAATAGGCAGGGCGACAGTATGCAGCCTTGTCTCACTCCTTTCTCAATCGGAAACCAATCAGTAAGACCATGCCCAGTTCTGACTGTGGCCGCTTGTCCTTCATACAGGTTCCTGAGGAGACAGATGAGGTGAATTGGAACTCCCATCTTTTGGAGAGCTTGCCCCAATCTGCTGGAATCTACGCAGTCAAATTCTTTCGCACAATCAATAGAGCAGAAGTAGATGGGTTTCTGGAACTCTCTTGCTTTTTCCATGATCCAGCGAAGGTTGGCAATCTGGTCTCTAGTTCCTCTTTCCTTGCGAAACCTAGCTTGCACGTCCGCAAGCTCCCGATCCACATAGACTAGTTAGCCATTAGTCATTAGTAGCAAACCACTGATGTAGCTCGTCAAGTGGGATGTAGGAGTGGTGCGACCACCACTCGGCCACCGCCATAGTGAAACTGCGACTTTGCACGCAATGTAGCTCTCGCTACAACAATAATAATAATAATAATAATAATAATAATAATAATAATAATAATAATAATAATAATAATAATAATAATAATAATAATAATAATAATAATAATAATAATAATAATAATAATAATAATAATAATAATAATAATAACAATAACAATAATAATAATAATAATAATAATAATAATAATCAATCTTTATTTAATGTGCGCAGAAACAACCATGTGGTCTTTGTGCTGCAGCACAAATAAAAAAAAGAAACAAAAATGAAAAAGCACAAACATGTTTATATACCCAGAGAGAACACAAAAAAAGAAATATATAATACATGAAATGAAACTGAGACGAAAAGTATCACGGAAACTAAGCAATTAATGAGTAGCATCACTTATATACACAGTGAGAGAATTTTTGAGCACACCAGAAAAGAAAAAAAAAAGAACGGCTAGAAATACAATGAGGCGCTTGCTAATTTTGGCTACAGTGTTTTCAAGTCAGTTTGATATTTGAGAAGGTTCTTTCTTCTCGTCTGTAGTTTGTGGCATTAGTCTCTCCGCCGCGCAACGCTCCTATGGGCCCACGAGCTGCTTCCCACGACCTCCTAATAGCCTAATTGCTCTCTTCATTTCTCTGACCGCAAAGCTTCCTTCATGACAGTCAAGAACTGTTAGTGGAGTGTTTCTTGAAGTAATATGTGTGAAAAATAAAATGATTGTCTGTAATTGTACATCCATGTCTTGCTCAAAATCGTTGCCTCAATATATTGAAAAAAGTTGAAGCAGCTGATGAGCTGCGCTCAGCGTTCCTCCATTTCTTCAGTTCTTTCTCTCCTCGTTCGATCTTGCCTCTGGTTCTTTTGGTCTAAAAACGCTCCCTCATTCCTTGCGGTCGTTTCTTTTGAAGTCTTTCTACGCATACTGTCTCATTGGTGTTTCTTCGAAGCCTTCGTTCTCAAGAGAAATTTCCAAACCCGAATGTTCCGTGAATCGCTTGAATGATTTTGTTTGAAGCTCTTCCTTCGCCTCCTTCTGTTGAGTGCCCCATTGCACAGCATGCCTGCTTTGCTCTTCACCGTTTAGTTGTATAGGTTCTACTACAGTGTGGTCAGCGTATATTGTTTCATTTTAACCTGTCTGTCCTGACAAATCAGGCCCACATGACGAAGTTAAATGAATGATTCGCTTCTGTCAGAGTACAAATATGCTCGAATGAGATTAGAAGACAAAGGTTTTGTTTGGCGCACTGTAACGCTAGTTGAAAGTGAAATGCATAACCTGACTTAGTAGAAAATACTTTCTCTAATTAAAACGGCCAATACATGGGCAGGATATGTAGTGCGAAGAGAGGATAACCGATGGTCGCTGAGGGTTTGGTGGGCGGATGAGATTAAGATGTTCGCAGGGGTCAAGTGGATGCAGCTAGCACAGAACCGCGTTAAGTGGAGAAATATAAGAGAGGCCTTCGCCCTGCAGTGGGTATAGTCAGGCTGATGATGATGATGATAGTTCGGAAACGTTACTCTAGCGGCTTAGTTTAAGAACCGCGATGACCGGACGTGCCCTAGGCTATCCAGTACAGCGTCTATAATATGTTGAAGCGAACCCGAAAGTAATTATTCATTGAAGGCGCGGCAAAGCGGACGAGTGAGGCTAATAATAAAGACGCGAATAGTGTTCATTGCTAAATAGGACCCATCGTAGACGGCACATCAAAAGGAATGCATGGATATACATTAGTGCGGGCTCCGGCTCAACTTTGAGACAACAGGCAATGTCTGCTGAGAATGACATACGGCGACGCGAAGGATTTTGGTTTGCATTAATATCCCGGTCCGTGCCGATGCGAGGGTACAGCATTCCTTTCCCTCTGACTCATATTTTAAGTTCAAAAGCACGTGAATATTTGATCAATGTTTGAGCGTCTGCGCTCTGAACCCTCGAGCAGACTCCGTCCATGGGTCATTACGACTGCCGGCTATTTTCGCATGCGCCTATTGCTGAACACAAGCATACGCCGGTGTTTAAAGTTAATTATTTTTCTTGCCCTAGGGACATCGCTGAGTGATTTCTATTTCGTTCAAATAGGAGTTGAAGTCAGAGCTAAGGCCACCACTCTTCTGGAAAGTCGTTAATTATTTGTGGCATGCAGCTCTAGGAAGTGTTCCGGATGGGATTTCAGGTTGACTTTCAGCACCGCTTTGGGCGCTACAAGCACGTGTCAGGTATTGGTTTACTCAAATAAGCTATGCTGTACATTAGTTCACTAAATTTGCCAAAATCGACAATGTTAAAGTTTGCGAAACTTTCTGCAGTGTGAGCCGTTCAACGACACCCATGAAACGAATGCAGATATCTCCCACAGAACTTCCGCGTAGGAACACGTGGGCCATAAAATTGAATACGTTCAGGCATTGCAGAATAGTGAGCTACAGTAGCCTCTAAACTAGAAAAATCTGCGGTCTCCGTGAATAGAGAATTTTCAGAACCTTGTCGCTACTATGCCTGTCCAACTGAATAACAGGGCTTTTATGGAAATCTTCATCCGCATTGTTGTAAATCTAAATTTTAATTCGGATTACCTTAAGGTTTCATATTCTGATATCTATTGGCGTACTTTGTTAGCTTCCTGTAAATAAAGTTGTTCAATGCAGACATTGTCAGGACAGGTTGTATTGCTCTCCTGATAGAAGCGTGCGGGTCAAGCACATAGCTAGAAATTGATTTTGGGGAGAGAGGAAATGAATGGTGTTATAATTCGCTCTCCCCCCCCCCCCCCTTCTCTTCTCTTCAACTTGACTAGAGACAGAGGTCGGGGGGAAGAGGACACTCTCCGATACATGCCATGGTGTCGAAGGTCGACCGATTGATCTGCTTTGCAAGGCTCTTTTTTGCACGCTAGAATTCTGTCAGCGTGTTTCTTCTCTTCTTTCGTTAAATTATCTTGCGACAATTCTTTTACCATCCTTCTTGAAGCGTTATTTCTCTTCATAAAGGAAACACGTGTAAGCTGTGGTGAAGTTAAGCTATATGAAAGTTTAGAGAGCTTTGATTTGCGTTAAATATGCTGGTGCTAATCTTGCGCTACCCTAAGCTTTAGCAAGTGCTTTCGAACACCATTATTCCAATCGTCCCCACACATGCGACGTATTAAATAGAAGTTTCTGAACCTCGAGGTTTACTTAACCGTTACGTCATTTGAACTATTGACTATACCACACCATGACCATTTATTGGTTTTATTTTCCGCATGTAGTCGATTGATTTATATAAAGGGAAAGGCGCGGTAACTGTCTCACTTGTTTCCTGTGGACACCTCAACCGCGCCGTAAGGGAAGGGAGAAAGGTGGGAGTGAAAGTGGAAAGATAGAAAGAGGAGCCGTAGTGGAGGGCTACGGAGCAAATTTCGACCACCTGGTGATCTTTAACGTGCGCTGACATCGCAAAGCACACGGACGCCTCTTCGTTTCGCCTCCATCGAAACCCAGCCGCCGAGATCGGGTTCGAACCCGGGTACTCCGGCACAGTAGTCGGGCGTCTTACCACTGCACCACCCCGGCGGGACTTACAGTAGTGTACGAGTTCCTACTCAGCCGTCTGTGATGTAACCAACAATTGTTACTGTAAAGCGTGCTCTGCCCCACAAACCCTCTTATTGTGAAAAAGCGCTCTTTTGGGTAGCCATTTGCAGTGTTGGGTTTCTTGGAACTCTGCGGCCAGCGATAAAAGGAAACTTCACGTATCAGCTATTGCATAGAAGTAGCCGACGAACATAAATGGCGGGCGAATGTATCAGATGTGAGAGGGCAATTGTTAGAAAAGTACAACATGAGAAATGGGCATATATCCCACACGGCTGCATTCCGATAAACTGACACACGTTTTATTCTTCGCCCTCATTTGACACTATTCGCGCTTACGTCATGCAGTTGTGAGAAAGCAGGGAAGAGGAAGCGTCAACACAGTACTGCAAAAACAAAATATAAATTTTGCTAGCAATTACAACAAGAAAATATGACGAGATAGACTGAAGGCTTTGTCAAACGAGTTGACACGGCAACTGTGCTCCCTTGGGTTCTATATCATTGCATGCTTACATAGGAAATCCAGCTGTTTCAAAAGTGTGAAAACACTTTTTCCTCCTCAGATAGTCTTATATATTGCTAATTTTTTTTACGAAAACGATGCCTTTCGAGAAGATGAAAAATCATCCCTATATTCCCGCTTCAGTTCAAGTGTGCTCACGATTCTTGTTGCTCGAACGGGGAGCCACACATCTCTATTCCCTTTAACAGCGGTGCTACACGACTCTGCCAGCAACTTTCACATGAGTACTCCTCTCCCTCTCTCAAGAAATGCAGTGCTCTTTCCCATAAAAAACCTAGCGGCGTGATGCGAATAAGTGTCGAGCTCCGTGCTTATCAGATTGGAGTCCTGCGAATGAGTGATTGCCATCGAAGCTGTTTTCTTGGGTCCGCCGCAGGATTTAAAGCGGCTGGAAATAGAGCTCAGCAGTAGAGGAATATAAAAAGGCGAGAGCATATAGTGCAACCTAGGGGAGGAGAATATGGCGAGGGAAAGCGAGAGAGGCTACACCCAGTTTTCGCCATATGATGCTCAATGCGCTTTTGTGGAATATGTTTCCGTAGAAAAGAAGTGTGCCCATGGAACCAAAATTTTGTGTTCCTCCTCAATCCTCCTCCCATCTTTCCCTATCGTCTTCTGCCCATTCGCCAAGTATGATGCCAACTCATTGGCGTGTCTCTTTCCCTACGCACTACTCATTGATCTCACCTGGTGGATGATGGAGCAAGAACCATTTAGGCAGGCTATGTATATGCTCAGGGCGCACATGCAGTGCCAAACAGATTCCCAGGTGAACTGTGTCCGCCGTTGTACGCGAATGTATTCAGGCCCTTTCACGTGTCTTTGCCTCGGTCACTGACCATGCTTTAGCTCAAAGCCTCAAGAAAAGGGCTCTTTCGCAACCAGATGAGTGTGGAAATGCGCTGATGGACTTGCGAAACAACTTGTACGAGTCTTTTGAACTCCATGGTTGAAGAGGCTGCTGTGTCGTAAAAAGCCCCTCCTAGCAAGAGCATAAAGTGACCTCCTCCAAACCAGCTTCCACTGAGGGGCTGCAGAAAAAGCCATTTCGGAATGCGGTTGGCAGCGCGCCAGAGATTCGCGACCCACTGAACGAATACAGAGGGCTGCGATATTCGAACGCTTCTGGGGAGCACGTCACCGCGATCTTTTTTGCCCATGAGTGGCGTGTACAGGGTCGGTGGGCAGAGCGTATCACCACAGCGTGTGCTCGTGAGATGCGATTCATTAAAGAGGAAAAAAATCGTGTCCATGCCAGTACTCGAGCCACCAACCTTCCGTGTCCGAATCCATATGCGCACTTCTCATACACGCTCTATGCTACTCGTTTATTACTGATCTCCTAGTGCTAGCTTTATTGGCTCCAACGTACTCATCAGCACACAGTGCGAAGCTGCCATGTTACCTGCACTAACTGCCATAATATATATATATAAAGCCTCACTTTAATCATACCATACGAACGGGACCTTTGCTGACTCAGGATTTAAGAGCCCGAATGGTTTAGTCCCACGAAAAGAGCTGCCCAAGTTGGCCGCTGCTACTAACATGTCATGTGATGTTATCTCATGTCGACGAACATCCGTCGACAACTTAGGTCCCGCCATTTCATCTGCCAACGACCACCCGCTGCACCCATGGCAATCATTTTTTGCTCCCAGCGCCACACCGGCGCTGGAGTTTCTAAACAATGGTTCCTTCAAGTACCAGTGTACATTTTGCCGGATGGGTTTAACGTGCCTATCGTTTATTTTTTTACTTTATTAAGTTCCTTGCTTTCGGCAGATTTTGTATGGAGCGGTTATACTGCAAATCAAAGTAGAATAATTATGCCCTGAAATCAATATGGGCAACAGGTTCCAATAACAAGAGAAGAGATGCTTCCCATTTTTTCGCAGAATGCCTGCCGACGTTCCCTTGCAGCGAGCACTTCGGGTTGGCAATATAGAACGGATTTGGTGCTTTAGGAAATACGAGGTGTCTGCTAATTATTTATAATCACTTAAAGGTTACTAGAAGAATATGCAATACATTGTTATGGATTCTAGCCGTGGTGACCCTTCTCGATTGTTCCGCTCTTTGCGTTGGTAGAACGAAAAAGATAAAGAAAGAGAAAGAGGGAATGAATTCGAAATAATGTCTCTCAAATGCAATTTCGGAAGTACTAAAAATGTTTGACATAAAGTACTGCATTGAATTAGCTTAGCTCAATATTGGCATCTGCTTCTGAACTGCAGCACAATTATAAATCTAGTGCACAAAGAATACACCGCGTAAAGCTGATAACGCACGCCAGCATTCGTGAGTCGGGATTTGTGCGTTTATAGCATGAGGGCACTGGCTGAATATCACGTTTGGCACGCAAAGCAGTACATGAACCAGACAGAAGTACTTTCTTCCACTGCCATTTACTTTCTTTTTTTATGTCTTTTCCTACTTGTGAGATAACCTACATCTCAAACGTACCTGTATGTGTTCAGGCCACGCATATCAGCTGCTTGAATGAAATCGATTTGCAGATTCTTATCAAGAAAGGAGCTCATTTATTCTCTGCCACACACACTGTCACCTATGTGACAATGGTCGAAACGCTGCTCGTTGCTGTATTGCGAATTAAATTATTGTCGTCAAGCTCTTTCTCAAGTTGTTTCTTTCACCATCAAAAGTTGCGCCCGTTTTTTATCTTAGTACTCAGTCCATCAATTGAGGAAGGTCTGCTTTATTGAAGCAAGCAGTGATTACAAACTAATACTAGCACCACTGTTTTTGCAAACTAAGCAATAGGTACGAAGCAATCAAAACTTTTTATTTTCACCGTATGTTATGGGAACACATTCATAAACACACTTCACTATATATTTATATGCAACCAAATCTTTCAATATCTCAGTCAAATTTTAGCCCGCTTGGCTCGACCATAATCGAACTTGGTGAAGGAATCCCAGCTAATATTCACCTAAGTGAAATTGGAAACAAGTGTTCTTTAAATCTCGGCATATTTTCTTATTAGAAAGTACCTCATAGATTTGTAGTACCCCAAAGAAACGAAACTGGTTTGTAATTACTTCTGATCAATCTCTACGTCTCGAAAACAATGCAATGTTTTTAAAGAAATTCGAAATTTTTACGGGTTGCTGAAATGTTTTCTAGGCCTAAAGTAGTAGGAATTCTAGATCGACGGGTCTATTCCACCTCTCTTAAGCAGCCTAGTACAACCGACATGCAGTTCTGGGTTTTTTTCACTCGTATCTGATATCTGATATATGCTTTCTATTGTATAACTGATTTTTTGGTGTTCTTTGTACTTTAAACGTAATCCTCACTTTACAAAAAAAGAAAAAAGCGTTCTATGAAGGTTTTTCATATTGCATCTGCCATATCAGCAATTATGTCCATGTCATGCAGTTGTCCACTTCTGTAAAAACCCCATTGGGGTTGACAGTGTATCAAAATAAAATAAAAAAATAAATATCATAAAATTTCGTTTCCAGTACGAACCTATTTATTTAATATGTTCTTCCCATACGTTGCTGCTCTTGACACCCAAGGGGAATTGAAACGTTTCGCCGTGTGTTTTAATTGGCTGATAAATAATTTTTGGCAGGCACTTGGGATGCATGCTGCGCTGATTAACGGAACAATTGCAAGTTAATAGAGAACGCTCGTTTCCCTTTTCCTGCGCACCGCTTTCTTTTTTGTCCAAATTTGCTTTTTCCCTTGGTATATTAGGCAATGGACTGACTAATCCTCATCCTAACTATTACCGAGGCTAGATACGCGTACCCTTCAATAATCAGTCGGCCGGATCCAAGAACACGCTTACGGTGAACGCGCTGCTTAATCGTCTCTCGTATGATACCATTGTTCTCTGCGTTTGATGCTTGAGCAAGTCGATGGGGCAAGAAGGCACCGGAACTGCTTCATTAGGCTCTCCTCCGTTAGGCGGCGCTTGTACTCGCGGTGTCATGGGCCTGTCATTCATCATTGGAGCATAGCAGCACCGATCGCCGAAGCAATTGCCCCGTGGGAACTTGGCAAGCAGCGAGAGGCAGACTGTTTATGTCTCCTTCCGCTAATGACGTTCCATCATCGACGCTAATTGCAACGAATCAGACTCAATTCACCCGACTTTTTCTCGCCAGTCCTTGAGGCATACTGGCCGCGTAGAATCTTTACTGTGAAGTCGTCGCGATTCTGTCTTGTTTCGCCACTGTTTTGGCTTAATTTTTGACCCGTAGTAAGTGATAAAAAAGAAAAGTAAATACTTAAGTAAATAAATGAAAAAGGATCCCCTTTTCATGTCAGTCAGTAACTAACAGCAATATTATATACAGCAAGAGCCTCGACTTATGAGGGCATCCGATTTTCCCTTTGGTTCATTTTTCTAAAAAATCAGGACATAAACCTCGCACGAAATTGTTTTCCTCAAAGATCGGATAAGAAAAGAGTTATTCCAGAACGAAATGCAGTATAAGAGTTTGCCGGCATTTTTAGCTGTTAAAATTGCCTAATTGTATGGTCGGTCTTGAAACTATAATTAAATACCGTTGCACAGAATATTTACTAATCTATTATGCTCTCAATGCAACGCAATACAGAGGGATGTGGAGGATACATAAGACAGTGAATAAACAGAAGGCAAGAGCAAGCAACATTTATGATTAAAATGAAGAACAGCGGTAAAATATATGTTCAGCTATATATTACGTACCGGCAGTCCCAATAGCAGAGGGATGCAGTGTAGGGCCAGGAATTGCTGAAACGGAAGAAGGAAGGTGGTTGCAGTCGTAAGCCCTAAGAATAAAAGAATCTGTGAACATTTTATTTTTGTAATGCCTCCTCTGTGCACGTGGTCTCAGCGCGGATATTTTATCTAGGGAGCATAAGTATGTGATGGGAAATGAATTCATGGTGAAGTATTTTGTGAAAGCTACAAAGGCGTTCTATTTTGCGTTGTAACTAAAGTTAGGTCCACGGCTTCATAGCTGTTATGTTTGATGCTCGCTGTTAGGAGGAGTGAAGAGGCTAATTTGTTCTGTCATTTTGAGCAGGTCCATCAAGATTTTAACCCCAGAGTCCGAGATTGATGAAGAATATTCTAGTTTTGAGCATGCGAGTGTCGAATATACATGAAGCATCATGTTTGTTGGGGATGCGAGAGAGTTTCGTCTCAAATGCCCAAGCGTTCGATTAGCTTTGTTGTTATTGTCTTCTATATGTGCGGTGATCAGCTAAGGTTAGATGCAACACGAATTGCGTAGCACCTATGTATTCTAACAGACTCTTTAATCTCCCACTACAAATATTCTTTACAGAACAGGGCCATCGCATCAATCCTGTTTTCGAAAACAAGTACATTTCTGTCGCCTATGACCTATCTAATCCTGGTTATAAAGCGTCCTTGCGAAGAAGCCGGTCTAGCGAACTTCGCAGCATAATGGACCTAGCACGGCACGAGCAAGTATAGCCCCATTACAGAAACCGAATCGGTTATGTGGCCTTGAAAACTATCATTACAGCAGCATCAGAGCATTTGGTTAATCTGGAGCTCAATCGGCTTGAACTTAAGCCCCTTAATTGAGTCACACACTTGTGCCGAACAATATTGAACCTATAACAAAACCGCTTCCTTCCTTTTTCTTTTCATTATACGCGCCTGAACACACATTGAAAAATAAATACTTAATCTTCAACTATTATGTTGAAGTTTAGAACTAGATTTGGAAATTTTATTGTAGTCAGCTCTTAAATCGTACCACATCTTCGGCGCTTCCTATCAAGAACCTCATTTACATTTCTTTCGACAATCATCAACAGCAAAACCGATATTTCTTTATCCCTCCAAACATTTTCCCCACTCGACTCGACGGAGTTTCATCATCATCATCATCATCATCGGCCTGACTATACACACCGCAGGGCGAAGGCCTCTCCCATATTTCTCCACTTAACCTGGTTCTGTGCATCCACTTGACCCCTGCGAACTTCTTAACCTCATCCGCCCACCTAACTTTCTGCCGCCCCCTGCTACGCTTTCCTTCCCTTGGAATCCAGTTTGTTACCCTCAGCGACCATCGGTTATCCTCTCTTCGCACTACATGTCCTGTCCATGCCCATTTCTTCTTCTTAATTTCCACTAGAATGTCGGTAACTTGAGTTATTTCTCTGGCCCACTCTGCACGCTTCCTATCTCTTAATGTTACCCCTACCATTTTTCGTTCCATAGCCCCTTGAGTTGTCCTCAACTTAAGTAGAACTCTCTTGGTTAGCCTTCATGTTTCAGCCCCATAGGTGAGTACAGAGTACAGGTGAGTACGGCGTTTACATGAACCCAAAAACCGTTTTTCTATCTCATACATCAATTCAACTCAAGTCTCTGAAGTGATATAAACATTATATTTTTATCCAATGCATAGTTGTCGAGAATTATGTTGCTCACAATCCTGAATTCTTAAACTGCTTTTGACATCAACCATGCTCAGAATAATATCTTACAACGCCCCACAGCTGCCTCGAATTTAACAGGTGTCCCAGAATTCTAGATTTTACCGATGTTATTGATTCTGATGATTATAATCAGTACAATGTTTTGCGATCTTATTACACTCAACACCGACAGCAAAGACACAATATAACAACAAAAAAACAACAACAGGAGCCATCGGGCGCGCAGCATTCGTGCCGACATCGCGTGCCCCGAGAGAGGCAAACAGCCGGTTAATGAGACGTAAAAAGAGCGGGCGCACAGGTTGGGAACATCGCTGCTTCCACAAGAACAAAAAGCATCCGCTGCGATCACAGCCCCTGGGCAACAGCATTTGCCTCGGGAATCAGTGACAGTTAGTCAGGAAACAGCGCAAAGCTCGTGAGCCCGAGTTAATTAAAAGTGACGCCTGGCCCAGTGCGCCTAAACAGAGAGAGGCACGTGCTGCAAGTTCCCACCAGACGCGAAAACAAAAAGGTCCCCCCCCCCCCCCCTCTTTCCGCGCTTGGTCCCATCGGAGCCGGCACGTATAGGGGTGCACGCAGAGCCGTAATAGGCTGGCAATCGTAATGAGCCTCTTCAGTAGCGCAGGTCGCGCCAGCACGCCCTCGCAATTGTGTGCACCGAAGGCGAAGATAGCTGCTGCGCAAAGGAGGTCATGTGAGGTGAGCCCTAGGCCGGTTAGCTTAGAGTCTCTTTGAAGGATGCGCTCTTTTTTTTTTTTTTTTTCAATAGAAGGGGCGTCAATCACTCATTAATACTTCACCAGCAGGGAAGGGACGCCGGTTTCACGACCCTGGCCGTCGGCATATCACATGGCACTGAAATGAGCAATAACTTTTCATGAGCCAAAATTGCTCCAGCATCTAATCAGTATGCAGTATTGCGCTGTGATTCAGAAACACTGCACCATCCGAGGGTTGCTTTCTTCTTGGGGTGCCAATTGTCTTTAAATAATTGTGTTCATCCCTAGTTTAAAATGCTTTCAGCGTGTACCGATTCGCACAGACAGCCCCGTGCTTAAGTCTTCAGGGCAGTATAAAGACCCAGCATGCTCCAAATCTCACGGTAAACAATCATATTTGCTTAGTACTACATGTTCCTTACAGTTCACTGACTTTCATATTTGTGACAAGAAATGACCGTAATATTGATTTTGTGACGTCAAGTGCGTAACGGTACGCCGAATAGGAGGCTGCACCAATAACATGGTGTAATTTTTGGATCAAAATTTAGATTTGGTTTGACTTGTGGGGTTTTTTAAAGTCCAGAGTGACTCAGGCTTCCAAGATTTCGACCGCCGGGGTTTCTTTAACGTGTACGGACATCGCACAGCACAGGGGGCCTTGCATTGCACCTCGTCATTGTCGTGTATCAATAAACTTTAGCTATAAAAGCGCTCCCTTATCTCTGATGCGGTCAAGTCGAAGTTGTTTTTTTCCCATTCGCATCTCTGATCATAAAGAATCTTACTTTGATAATCTCGTATAGGTAGCTCAATATTTGGGTTTTTTTTTTCATCGGCCTCGCCAGACGTCTTAACAGAAGCAGTATGTTTATACTTCTAAAGAAAGATTGCAGTGACACCTGGTGGGCCAGCGTGCACCACGTTTCTCGCATCATCGTTTTTCACATCAAACGAATGAAGCGTCACTAGCAGCACTGCATGGAACTGCTAAACTGATGCAGAAAAGCGGGAATCCCTAGGCCGGGAAACGGTGAAATAAGGTGAGCGGGAAAAGGGGAAGCATTGTTTGGGGACCTGACTCGGCCATTGTGCGGCCCGTCCAGTTGAGCCCCGAAGCTCGACTCGCCTCTGCCTCTGCGCGTAGCTGTTCACTTCGGCTTTTGTTCTCAGAGCCACTGGCTGCCACAGTTCGAATTCCTGGGCGTTTGTTTATAGATATTGAAGATGAACTATGAATCAATTTGCTCTATGCTCTCGCGGTGCTACACGTACTCGCAGTTAGCGCAAGCGTGTCAGTGATCAAGGCCCCAGCAGTGACAGACACATTAGGAATAAAATGAAAATAGGAACGAATAATCAGATTGATCACTCACTCACTCAACATTGTTTCGCAGATATATATGCCTAAGTAAAACAATTTTCATTTAATTTCCCAATTATTTTTGATAAACGGGAAAAAATTACCCTGATTTGAATCGGCAATCATATGCTAAGTGTGGTCGTTAGTGCTTTACACGTGTTATATTTTACGTTTATCATGTTTATTTTTTATTCTATTCTCCTCACTGGCTTGTTTAATGTCAGTTGTATCTGTCTCTACCATGTCGATAAGCCCGAGGATGTGCATGCTGCTTGAAGGTCGTAAAGTAGATTGATTACTCTTGAAATTTGAAAATATTTTGGCCGTGTCATTCATGTGTGCATATAAACTGTCCAGCTTAGAATACAATCCTTATTAATCAGATTATCCTTATTAACTTTTCTCGAAAGGGTGAACATTCGGACGCAGAAACGAAGGTCTACTAGGTCACGGAGACTCCAAAACTTCCAGATGGTGTCATAGGCGTCCTCTATGTCTAAGGAAATAGGCATGCAAAAGTTTTTATGTGTGAACCTCTCGGATAGTGTTGTCGAATAGAACAAGGTGGCAATTTGTTGAACACATCTTTTTAAAAGCGCACTGATGGATGATAAATTGTTCAGAAGACTCAAGAAGAAACATCGATGTCATAATTAGAACACTTTCCAATGATTTCGTGAGATAACTTGTTAGTGCTAACTGCCTTTATCTTGAAGCAAAAAATCAGTACATGGCATTGCAGGGGTATCTATTTGTTCAAAAATCTCTGTTTGGCGATATTTATGAGGATACCCCGAACCACACAAATTTTGGATGGTTGTAGCACTGATTCTTGTTTATATGTTGCAGCATGATCGTCCCCGTTAACGAGTTCTAAACGTCCTATCCTCGACCTAGGGCATCTGGAAGAAATTTCTAGACGGTGAAGGTCGATAGTGCAGTAGATATTACACTACAAATTACATGCTATATAGTTGTGAAAGGTTATGCTTTCTTTGAGAGAAATTCAGTTGCTATAACATGCGGTCTGCCTTTTTATTGACGCCAACTTTTGTTGTGAAAAGAAAGCCATATAGTCAGTATATGGCACGATCATTGTGTAAAACGAAGGAGCCAATAAGGTGACAGGGCAGGAACTTGCATGTAAGTCTAGTGCACGCTAGTTGTACGCCATATCTTTACCGCAAAATTGCTCAGCTCAATTGGTTCGCCACATGTAAACGGAGAAAAGCAAGAGAGGGGACGAGAATATATATAATGATGTCACGCAACTTTCCCGATTACGTTATTTTATTTTACCTACAGTTTCAGACGATGGACCGTCCTTCAGCAAGGTAAAAATGAAAAAACTTTTTCCACTGATGATGAGATAAAAAATTTACATTTACAAAGAGACAAAAAGTTCGCACAGGAAAATATGACGCAGACAGATATTCAATCAATAATTGTTATATCATAAAATTTCGAGCACGCACCACTCTCCCCCCTACCCCTTCCGCTCCAAGCAAGTCGAAACCGCTGCCAAAGGAAGGGGGGGGGGGGGGGGCGCTATTCTAGAACTTCACCGAAGTTCAATATGGCAACTATAAATTTTCCTCCGCCGGCGCAAAAACTGAGGGCGTGCTGCTGAAGACGTTTGCTCATGGCGTGTCATTTGAATATGCACGTTAATTATTGCCTTAATTGCTTCGGCACACATTCCATAACTACACTGCGGCCAGCTGCTTTTTGGTCACGAGGAACGGATGTCCTGCTCAACGTGGGGAACTGTCCGTCGTCTCTCCTGTTTACTCTCCGTTCGCCCTCCGTCGGCCATCCTTTGGCTCTCGGGAATATGTGGAAACAGGCAAGGGACACCGTCTGGGAGCCGTTTTTGTTTGTTAAGTGTCGGCGAGTTCGTGTGGAGCACGTGCATTAGAAATGACAACCACGACAGCGGTGAAAAGCAGAAGGGCGCAAAAACTCAAATACCACCTTAAGACACACCTCTAATTACGATTGGAGTGGTCTGGTCAGTATTTCCTGGGCGCGGTGCGCAATAAGGACGGAAATATGGGAAGGGGGGGGGGGGGGGGGGGGGCGCGGAAATGTGAATTAGGTAGTGAAGTTAGGGGGGGGGGGGGGGCGGTTGCACAAGTGAGGGAGCTTGCGGGCAATTTCAGGATATAATATTCTTTCGCACTTCAGTTAATATCTTTTTCGTATTATGGCAGCACGAAAGTTCTAGCACAACTTCTGGTTCGAAAGCCTACGCACGATTTCAGGTAATGAGGGTAGGGGTATCTCACCGACGCATTTCATCGACGTGTGCCCGATGCATTTTCATTATAAAATTCCGCGCACATACACTGTGCAGCGGAGGAAAGCACGACCGCTCTCATGATAACATTTATTGGTTTAATTTGTATATTTCTAGACGTCGGTAGTTTTTATTCAACGGCGGCAGAGAGGAAAATCTCAGCCGATGAGGGGTCAAAGTGCTGGCTGATGCAGAGTCCTTGCCAGAATGCTTTCGAACGGGGGGTAGGAAATGAACCACAGCGAAAACTCGGGATACTCGCGTAAGGAGAAAAGCTGGTCAAGATTCTGACTAAAGACATTAGTTCTATCAAATTTTTAATATATGTGGAGCCATTTTAACCTAACGATGGCGACCCCTCATAATGATCGCGACCCCTTATTGATTTTTTGCGAGAAGGGGTTCGTAGGTACATTTCTTAGATCTCAAAGCGAAACCTCAAATTGTGGTTAGTGTAATAAAAAAAGTTAGTTGAAGGAAAAAATTGTTTGGAATGTTTCGCTTCTTGTCCTGTGCTTATTAAAGAAAAAAAAAATGAAATAGAACGCACTTCCTGCAATTTTGGGCCTTTTTTAACACTTACACCTCCAGTAATGGCGGTTGTCATTTTACACCGTACTATTGGTGTCCCAACTATTTCACTCTACTGATGCTTAATGCGTGGAACATCTCGCGCCATGTACAGAAGCCTAAGGAAATACATGTGTTTTGTAATTTTGCTGTAATCAAGAAAATGTTTCATTTTGCTTTTTTGCTGTGAAAGCTGAAAGCTCTGTCAGAGTTGTGCCTGAAATGAATAATATACACAAAACTTCGTTCTTTAAGCGAAAACTGCGTTCCTGTTCCATACATTCCAACGCTTGGCAAGACAAAGGGGCGGAATTTAGAAGCTTCCTAGTCATCGACAAATCGCTCCGTCTCTGACTTTCTGATTTTGTAAGATATGACCTTGATATTCCGCAGTTTCTTTTCAGCAACGTGACAAGTAGCTTATAAAAGCTCAAAATGTTCGAATTACCGGAAGTCACTAGTTGTTGCACTCGCAGTCAAAATCACTCACCATAAAGAACACATTGCAAGAATATAGCAGCCAATCTATCGTTCACCGATAGCAATCTTTGATCAAACGCTCGCACAAATCAGCTCATTCTTATACCCAATAAAGCGTTGAAGTAAAGCTCATCATTTTGTCCCAAATCCATCGTTCTGCTTTCAGTGAGCAGAACCCATTTCGATACATATTGAAAATCACCCGTTCTGTTTGTTCGCGACTCACGTTTGAGGATTAACGTCAGCATTTTCAGTTCACAGGCTTTGCAGAAAGCCTTCATTGTACACTCCAAAATTTTTCTCATGTTTTAGACAGCGAAATCTTCTGTCGGAGAGCATGGCTTGTAATCTAGTCGCTCATTGCTTGTGCGAAGTTTGAAAGAGGCTTTTATCAGCAACTTGCCATCGTCCGTATCGATAACCTGCTTATGATCCAAGCGTTTGGAAGAAAGCGATGACCAGTGCACATTTGGTTTTTATTGAGCGTTTGATCTTCGTTTCCTAAATACTTGCGTTACCTTTTGGGCCTCTGTCTCCTTCAA
This sequence comes from Amblyomma maculatum, assembly GCF_055883805.1. Taxonomy (NCBI): domain Eukaryota; kingdom Metazoa; phylum Arthropoda; class Arachnida; order Ixodida; family Ixodidae; genus Amblyomma; species Amblyomma maculatum. The sequence goes on along the minus strand of NC_139354.1, from coordinate 33,371,680 downwards.
ATATAATGTATAAACCTGTCGCTGCTGTCATCACGCGCTCTTGCTAGCATTTTGCCTCCTGGCGTTTCTGTCGTGCAGGACACGGCGTGCGATTTACTTATTGATTTTCGATAAGTGCTAATCATTCACGCCTCACGCGAGTAGCTTCTTTATGTTCGTTTATGGGCTTCGTACCGACATAAAAGCTTTCTCAATGGCCAAGGCATCGGTCGCACAATGATAAACAACGTTGACATTTCGAAAGCTTTCCGATGTGCATCATCGGTGACAAATGTTCCTATCCATTTTACATTTGCTAACTAAGCTTATTTCACTGATATTACCGAAGAAATGCAGCTCACATGTGTAACCCTTTTACTCTCCTGTTTGTATTGTGTACCCTATGCAGGTTTCAGAATTTTGCTTACTTGCAGCGCGCATCTTCACTCGTATCTGTTGTTTTAGAAATCATACAGTTCTGACTGGCGGCTTTCAGTTATTTATGTAAGCTGGAACTCACTAGAAAACATATCATCGTTCTAAATTTGTCCGTTCACCTAAATTTGTATTTCGGGACACTGAGGACATTGCACAGCATAGCTGGACTGCAAAAGCGTTTAAAATACTTATTATAAAGAAGAACAGACAGAAAGTCGGGCGGTGAACCGCATTCTGCGTCTTCTTGTTTTGAGAGATTTTAGAGTGCGTTCAGCGCTTGTTTGACCTGTTTGTTCCTCCGGGCCTTGTCATCGTCCTGCTACGCGATGCGAAACCAATTGAAGCAGCAACTAGCCTGACACTCGTCCTGTTCAAACAGACAAATAGTTCAACCCTTGCCGCTATCCAATACAAGGAGAAAAGAGCAACGGTTCGCATTGATCGACCACAGCGATGGATAAGCACAAAACCTGACACCATTCCCGGATCTTCGCTGTTCGACGAATTTCACTCTTGCCCGGCATAAGAAAAAAGGAGCGTCGATTTTTAAAGGAAGCAGCTCTATGAAGCCCAGGCAGTTTTTGCCAAGTAGCTGGCAGGTGCGACGGATACTATATGAGAACGTCCACCCTGACGATCTATAGGTACATAGAAATTTTGGCCTCTTGAACGACCATCAAGGCACTGGGTACATTCTCTAGTTGAATTCCGACACATAAATGTGTTACCAGAGAAATCCAGAGAGCCTTCCCAGGACAGTTCCGCCGCCGTTAGGTGACTTTGTTCTCATTGAAGCCCAGGTAGGACGATGCAGATCGTCACGTTGGTCGTGGATAAGGCGTAACTCGACGTGGTCGGGGAACAGACAGAAGGACAGTGGTGGTACGGAGAGCTCAAAGGATAAGCTTAAAGCTTATCCTTTGATGTCCTTGGACTTGATTTCACAGAGAATGTAGGTGGGGCGAAAAGGTACGTATTGAATCAGGACGGCGCCAAGCCAGAGGGCAAACACACGACGAAGGCGTCCAGAAGGGTGAAGACATACTAAATAAACATGGCCACGAAGCGGCTGAACAGAATGCCAGTGAAGTGCAAAAAGCGGAGGCCGCAGTCGTACCAGACGTCGGATAGTGGGGCAGCGAAACTGTAATCGAACCTTAAGTCGACGTGCCCTAATGGCGAATGCGCCTAGCCCGGAGAGCACGAAGAACGCGAATGCGCCTAGCAACGTGAAGGGGCTCGAGAACGGCGCACATATTAATGTTGAAGACATTGGTGCACAGCCTGTGGATATGAAAGAAGGGCATAAACGGGAGGTTATGAGAGTTTCTCAGCAGGTAGGTATTGTTCACAGTACACACGATGGGTCACGTGCGAGGAGTGACGGTCAAAGAGGACTCGGAAGCAATTCTCAGCCGTTTATCTTTTTTATGAATATGGCAGTGTTGTATCGCATTTTGTAGGCCAACGGGGTAATGCGATGCGCCTGCGTTGACATATGGCGCCTTTTTTCTTGAGCAATGAGGGCTGCACATCGTGTCGTATATCGGAACCTGGCAGAAGCGGCTTTCGTTTCCCGTTGCTGCTTTCTGGTTCACTGGCGTTCCGGGGTGTTGTGCTGTAAGATGCTACTGATGTACCACGTTGCAAAGCCACTATTGGCACGTCTATTCATAAATGCACTGTTGAGGATGCACGTTAGACCGGTTTTGTCGAAGTGGCCGAACGATCGATCATTCAATATCAACTCTGCACTGTCTATCGCATAAAATATCAGCAGCTTCAACGACCGATATTGGTTTTGCAGCTACTGGTCGTAAGTAACCTCATGACATAGATATGACGCTTTGTTCCACCAAGCTGTACGAACCTACATGCGTAGCCTAGGTTTAATCTGACTCGACACCCAGAATCCCTGAAAGGTTGATTTTCATACCAATCTTCAACCTGAAATGAATCAACACGAACTCTTAGCTCCTTCAAGCTTTTTGATATCACGTCGGCTTGGCACTTCACACATCCGATTCACGATTAGGTACCCACCTATATTTCATATACCAACTACCGCTCGTGAGATCAATGCCGGTGATGTTTCGCTCACAATAGCGAGAACGCCGGAATTTGTGCAGAATAGGTTCTTTGACGCTGTCGTATATAAATTTGCAAATAAACTGCAAAGTTTACCACAAAAATGAACTGAATTATCTGTAACGCTGCCATTCGAAATATGTACACGACTAATCACAAAACTTTCTTAAAAGTAACAATACTTAGAAGTAGCCATCAACTTGCAACAGGTTACGTGCATCGCTGGTAATAATCTGATGAATAAAGCAGCCTGCTTTGGCTGTGGCGCGGCTTCTCGGTTTCTTGGGAAATGGTTGGTAGCTAATCACAAGATCGCATAGAAGCAAATATTACACAGATGAATTAATCAATGTACTCATCAAGGAAAGACGTCTGCAACTTATTTGTGTCATAGAAGACAAAAAGCAGAAAAATTAGTGAAGGATTAAGCACATGAATATTTATGTCGACATTGCATCCTAGGAAGCATCGTGGTAGCTGTAGTAGGTTCTTCTGCAGTATCAGGCAATATGCAACATTGCAACCGGAGAAGGAATTCTCACGTACGGAGTTCTAGAATATCTCATGCTTTCCTGGTGCAGCCTATTTGGCTTGGTATAGGCACATATTCACTACAACTTTCATTGGCTATTTTTATTTTTTGCGCTTCGAAGATATGCGAAACTACTGCAGGCGAACAAAGACAAAATGAAGCCAAGAATTAGAAGAGGCAATGTGGCGGATCGAAATTTATATGTACTGATGCAGACGACAAGTAAGAAATGAGTTCGCAAAAAAAAAAAAAAAACACACACACATTCCCGCAGCTCTTGTATTGTTGGCAGGGCTTCAACAGCCGCACAAGAGGAAAACAAAAAGTCACAATAGGATAACGAATCACGCAAATAAAGGAGAAAAGGGAAGAATACGGGAGGGATCGGGGCGAGCGGATGGTAGTTCGTATTTCGCCTGTGCGTATTTCGCTTGCGCTGAACAGCAGCCTCGCGTCTAAACACTAGGCTACAGGAAAACAGAAGAAGCTTGAAAGATATAAACTCGAGGGAGCTAAGCGAAAACGGAGTAAGGACTGTATAACCCAACTTTGAAAGAACTGCTGTTCTGCGCTAGTGTCGGGACATCATCACAAGGGTGATAGCAGAGGCTCAGGCCATATCAAGTTTCTACAATAACCGTGCAAGGATGCCGTTTGTACACCTAAGCAAGAAAGAGCTGCTTTTTCTGAGCGCCCGGGAGCACGATAATGATGGCCGCGATGGATGGTAGCTACGAGATAATCATGCCATGGTTTCGTCAGTTCGTTTCCTTTTTCTTTTTATTTTCTTCTTTTTACTCGTGTGTTGTCATACAACTGCCTTCAGTATAAGCCAGTTGAAGACAATAAACGACGTTGTTAGTCAGCGCCCGTGCTTGCGTTTGTCTTTCTTGTTCTTGTCCGTGTTGCTGCTACGCTGATGATGAACCAACAAGCCAGCCCCTACGTATTAAACTTGAGGAAGCGGTGAAATTCGTTCCTAAAATCGTTGCCACTAAAAGGGGGCTTCCGAACGTCGCGAGTGAAATATCATCGGCAATATTGTTGACTTCTGAGAATAAATTTTCATTTTATTGACGAAGGTGAATGTTATTTCTGTTATGGGCTGTGCAGCGACTTAATCCAATGTCGTCCACAGTGCAGCTACATTGAACTTAATTGTTTCAAAGTTAATAAATTACAAGTGTGTTTTCATACGTGATGTCAAGATGGCCACGAGCAGCAACACTGTCAAACACACGCACTAGCATTAATGTCCTCTGCCCCTATACTCAATCATTTTTATCCTACATAAAGCAGCCTAAACAACATTCTTTTCGTAGATTCGCAGTCAGCCCAGGAGTGAGCGAATGACGCTGTTCCGTTTGTACAAACAAGTGACATATTAATAAGCCACGTCAGAGGTGGAGCAAGAAAATTAGAAAACAAAAAATATATATTTTGTAAAGCAGCCGTCATTATTATTACATGAGGGTTTTACACAAATTTCCTTGCGTCCAACGGCCAGGGTAACGTCTGGCAATGAAACCTGCGAAGAAAACGCGTTTTCAAGTCTCTTCAGCTGTTAACGCTGGCATCTCTGGAAACCAAGCTGCTTTCGTCTAAAACACTCCGCAAGAATTAGGCTTCAGAATGGTTCAGAGAAAAGAACTGCCCGACTCCAGCTTCATACTATTCGCTTGTACGTGCTTAGGTGGACAACTCACTGTACTGAGAATTGCAATGCATTTTATGCGAGAGTCTCATTTCGGGAATGAGCTTCTCCGCGGCAGACACCTTGATTTTGACACACTTCCCCAATGAACACTCGGTACCCAGTCCTCTGGATAACAATCTTGAACGGTCGCACCGGGGTGAATGACCGGGCATGGAACCTTTGGGAGGCTATGATCGGTCACCTATTAATTGTGAGGCAATAAAGGGATATTTGATACTGGTATTCTTATGCTGTAGGGAATGCTATAAGTTTCCGATGGGCGGTAGAAATTTGCTATGACTAGTTAACGGTCCTATTGAAACCAAATAGTTTCGTTTATGAAGCTATTGTGAAGCAACAGTTGAATATTGCTTGTAAACTATCTCCTACACTCACGATATGTAATTGAGACTGCAAAAAAAAAAAAGAAAAAGTCTCGTTGTCCTTTTTAAAATAAACAGTGAGAAACTACAAGCCGGCTGTAAGAAAACCTGTGGATATGGTGTTTGAAAAAAATTAGGTTCAGAAACTCTTTCCCTGTATTTGTTGAAATCTCCGAGTGCAAAACCAAAAAGAAAGAGAAAGGAAAAGAAGGAAAGGAAAATATAAATGAAGGAAAACATCCATGAGATGACTCAGCTTTCTACGATCGTCCTAGACGCGCTGACGTATGGCTTATGTGAACTTTGCGTTCCGCAGGGGCGGCTGAGCGCTCAGGTGTTGTTTTTGTGCGGCCATGACGACCTATTTTTTGAAAGACGCTTATTGTGCTAAGTAGTGACAATACAAGCCAGATAGATCGCGCAAGCCCAGGATACACATTCCACGAATACGCCTGTGTGAAACCAGGGCTGCAGTCGCTTTACACTGACCACGATCACAGAGAATCCGCTGTTTGAGGCTTACATCGCTCACAGCAAAGCGCCCTTGGACGGCGCTGGGAACTTGCTGTGGTCGTGCCCTCTCCTTCCTGGCTATGTTTGCCCGGGAAATGCACTGCAAACTCAGCCTAAATCTGGTCTTCATACTGCCCCAATTTACAATAAGAAAGCAACGGGGGCGTTACGGCCAAGACCTAGGTTCCTTCAGAACTCATTTTAAAACCAAATATTGTTTCCCACCGAACACGGCGCACTTCTTTCACTAGCAAACCGGGGAACGTCAACGACACTCGTGTCCCCGGAGCAGAGGCATAGTACTTTTGATCAAGATGCGTGTCTTGTCCCCTCTCACACCGCAGGCAGCGAGCACGTGTTTGCCTTAAAGTCAATGAGGGCCTTTTGTCTCTATCTAGCTATTGAAAACGAAGTGACTGAGTAGGCGCTAAACCGCGTTACCTTATGCGTTCCTTAGGATATGTGACCGGGGTGTGTACAGCGTCGGCCTCGATGGCCACCCAACCTGTTGAGGTTACCGTTCACTATCTCGCGTTCTGCCGCCTTCCGGATGTAACTAGACACCTCTGGTACGCAGGGCTGGGCCGAATTGTTGTTGTTGTTGTGGCTGTAGGAAGAAGGAAAAGAAAATACACGGGCCTGCTACTGGCTCTGTAGCTGAGCCACCCGATTTACTGATTTATTTATAGGAAGGGAAAGGCGCGGTAGCTGTCTCACTTGTTTTCTCTGGACACCGCAACCGCGCCGTAAGGGAAGGGAGGAAGAGGGGAGTGAAAGTGGAAAGAGAGAAAGAGGAGCCGTAGTGGAGGGCTACGGAGTAATTTCGACCACCTGGGGATCTTCTAACGTGCGCTGACATCGCACAGCTCATGGACGCCTCTTCGTTTCGCCTCCATCGAAACGCAGCCGCCGAGGTCGGGTTCGAGCCCGGGTACCCCGGCACAGTAGTCGGGCGTCTTACCACTGCACCACCCCGACGGGGCAGCAGAGCCACCTCCGTTGCCTCATGCGGACAGAAGAGAAAATAGAGAAGAAAGAAAGAAGAAGAGTGCGAAAAAGACGCGCGCATCAACAACGGCCGTCGTCCACCAATGAAACGGTGGCGGGTGTAATGACGGCCTGCAACAGATGAACATTCTGTGGCAGGCTATGGCCCCTGCCGCAAGCGGCGGTGGCCTACCTGTCCCAGCCCCATTAGGGGCCGAGCATCTAGAGGGGGAAAACAATGAGAAACGCTTGCGTGTTTGCCCGCTAGTTTCCCAGCGAACAGCGACCAAATTGTGCGGCCAGGGAGAAGAGGACGGAAGGACCGCTGGGCGTATTGCGTCTTTTAAAGGTCACTGAAAATGTTTGCTTTAGCTTTGATCAGCATTGCAAGACCTCCAAAGTTCGGTGATCCGGACGGCTCATGCACAAGGCATGAACTTGCGTCTTTTACAGCCTTAACGCTTAAAAAGAGCGCAGCATCCACAATTTCGGCTTAAGGTTGCAGCATTTGCTTTATTATTCAGTATACATGCCCTGTTACTCTGAAGATAGAGTTATTTTAAATGTATTTTTTTTCCACAAAAGGACACTTTCACACCTTAAGGCAATTTCTTGCCTTTCATAAAAGCGATCCCACTGACGCGGAAGAGCATACACAAGAGGTTGGCAGTATGTAAACGAGTCAGCTCAGATACGTTCGCCTTCTTTCTCCTGGGCATATGTCGGCACACCTCCAGAATGGGCGACCGGGTGCACAAGGGAACAAAAGGTGTTTGGAATTTGATTTACTCCGTCTGTTCCACGCATTCAGCGGGAAAAGTAGCCTGCTCACTGAATTTAGAACTGGCAGGGGTCATCCCTTTGTTCATGCAGTTGGAAAAAATTCCATGGTATTTGAGAATGTTCTACAATTCGCAGATTGAGCTGAATATTTCACATTCCTTAGATATTGAAACATGAGGGCACGTTTTAACAAAGTTTCGCTTCAAGCAAAGACCCTATCTTTACCTTCAAATAATAAAAACAACAGCAACAACTACAACAACAACAATAATAATAATAATAATAATAATAATAATAATAATAATAATAATAATAATAATAATAATAATAATAATAATAATAATAATAATAATAATAATAATTGGTTCACAGGAAAGGAAGGGCGCAGTATCTGTCAATCGTGTTTCTGTGGGCACCTGACCTGCACCGTAAGGGAAGGGAGGAAGATGTGAGTGAAAGAGGAGCCATAGTGGAGGGCTTTGGAATAATTTCGACCACCTGGGGATCTTTAACGTGCGCTGACATCGCACAGCACACGAACGCCACTTTGTTTCGCCTCCATCGAAACGCAGCCGCCTAGGTCGGGTTCGAACCCGCGAACTCCGAACAGTAGTCGGGCGTCTTACGGATCCTTGCCCTGATGAGGCTGGGACTGGTAGGTCACCGCCGCTTGCGGCGGGGGCTAGCCCGTTGCTGATTTTTATCTGTTGTAGGCTGTCATTGCACCCGCCACCGCTTCGGTTGGGGTGGACGACAGCTGTTTTTACGCCGCGCGTCTTTCTGTCCCGCTCCTTTTTTCTTTCTGGTCTATTTTCTCTTCTGTCCGCACAAGGCAGCGGAGGTGGCTCAGCTACAGAGCCAGTAGCAGGCCCATGCATTTTGTACAACAACAGCACCACCCCGGCGGGGCCCCTGAATCGCATTGAAGGCTTTGTCCTTGGAGCAAGGCCCCAGTGAACTTCATTCGAGTTGGCGTTGTGAAGCTTCCGCATGAAATGAATCGCAGTTGAAGTCCTCGCCGAAATAGACGTAGACTGTTCTCCGATTTGCGTGATACGCTTTATGTATGATACTAGGATAAGGAGCAGCTAGGTTTTCTGAAGGAACCACAAGAACTTTACTCCGCCAACGTGGCATTAAATGATACCCAGCGCTTTTAAAGGACTGATTAAACAACGGCATCATCCCCTTTTTAAATCCAGAGGGTAATGATTTCCACGTACAATGTATGGGGCAGCCGATTTATAGTATGCAATTTAGGGGACACACATCAGCAAGGAGAGATTGAAAAGGAAGGGGAACAGAACAGATCGTTGGAAGGTGTCATCTCTGCCTTCGGTTATTGTGTTGTCAGCATTGGCAAAACTGAACTCTGAAATGGTCGAATCAGTTTGGCTTGGTTTAGTTTCAAGGGTTTAACGTCCGAAAGCGACACAGCCTATGACAGACGCCGCAGTGGAGGATGCCAGAAATTTCAACTCTTGTGGTCCTTTACTATGCAACGACATTGTACAGCAGCACATGGAGAGCTCTCCGTTTCGTCTCTATTGAACGGCGCAACCACTTAGTGATCAACAGGAGTATCAGATAAGTCAATTGATATAAATATTACTTTTTAAGTGATGCTCTTCACAGAAAAAAAGACGTATGCGATACAGCTAACGAAATGCGGTCAATACAGTGATAATAAAGAAAAAAAAACTATTGTTTATCTAGAGCAGAAGAATTGCAGAGTTATCTGGTAGTACGTTTTAGGTTTTTACATGTCCCATATGGGTGAAGTATCCTACCATTGCACCTTTGAAGAAGCAGTTTGTATTCTTGCCCTACGGCGCGGTTTTGTGATGTACGGGGTAGCATTTTTGAGATGCCTGTCGTCCTTTATTAGAACCCTCCCCGTTCATACTGTTCTCTCCTCTCTGTTATTTAGTTTATTATGTATATGTAACCTATACTGTTTTATATAGTGCTTTGGTTTGTGAGTAATGTGCGTTTTTGTATGTATGTACCAAATAAATTCTCTTTTTGAGGTATTGCCTTTCCCACCAAACCTTAAACTAATACCCGTTTCAATTGGGCGAACAGGAGCACTTTTAGCAGCACTAAAAGTGCTCTCGCGAGTTTCAGCGCCTACCAGTGGTCGAACAGGAGCAGTAGCGTTGTGTTTCATTGGCAGAGGAGGCACGCTTTTGGGGTCCCAGGAGCAGCCGAGAGCAGTTCTCGGTGCTCCGTCGCCAGCGGCGGAGTACAGAGAGAACGAATGAAGTCACGTGACCTTTTTGATGTCACTTCTGGCACGGTCGGTCTCGAGGGAGAGTGCGCGCACTCTCTCCCTCGGGACCGGCCGTTCTTCTGGTTATTCGCCGCCCAGAGCCCGGGCAGGAAGGTCGAGAAAAATGGCGGAAGACGGCAGCGGTGGCGGTCGGCCGGCAGATACGGGCAACGCAAGCGCGGGAAAAGTTTGATCACATGACGCCTGACGTCACGCGCTCCGCCTCGGTACGGTGCTCTCCGAGCAGCGTGAATGTTCCATTGGGGAGACGAAAACGCGCGTCCCCGGTGCTTTCTTACGCTGCTCTGGCTGCTCGTTGCTCTTGCTCCTGTTCGCCCAATAGAAACCGGTATAAGGGATCACTTCCCGGTCACGGTTACTCTGCGAGCAGCCCCGGGCCGTGCAAACAGCCCCCTGATGTGGCGCATGGATGCAGCGTTACTACGCGATTAACAGTGCTTCACTGATATACGCCGAGAGTTGTGCTTGTCTGTGGCCGCAGTTAGTGACATAGCACCTGTTACCTGGGACGCTCTGAAAAAACGCTGGCGCGATGTTCTTGTGTGTGCGGGGAAGGCGAGGCGTGTCCACATTACGACCATGCTGGATGACGTTCTGCGCCGTATGCGCATCGTACGGGGCGGTGAAACGCTTACGTTCGCGATGCGCGAATATCTCGAGGCGCTGCGCGAGCGTTATCACCGCATCCTCGAAGACAGTTCCCGCGCATCACTCTCAGCTGGGCCATCAAACGTGCCGCTTGAGGATGCCGCGGACCTCGGACACGCTCGAGCCGTTATCCAGCGCAGTAACAGGCGAACTCGCGTGGAGAGCGTCACACTTGTGGAACGTACAACGTCTTCGGAACCCGCGGACACCCGCAACTCGTTTACCGAGCATTTCGCGGCCCTCTTTTCGTCGCAATGCCTCGACCAGGAGGAGCATTTCAAGAAGCTGTCGGCTCCTTCTTTGGGCCTCTTCCTCAACTTCCAGAAGACGCATGTTCGTACGCAAGCTGCGTTAAGGTGGAGCAATTACCGGCTGAATGCCGGTATTGTGGTGAATTGTAAAGGAAAACCTTAAGGAGTCCACGCGCCATCTTTTTAACTAAAATTATTACTTATTCTTACGGCCTTTAAAATTGCTCCAGCATCGTTTGTTGGTGCGCATAAATTACTGGCATTGCTCAAGGGTAACGAGGATGCTCCTACAGCAGCTCAGTCTCATGATGCCGGCTGATGAGCGTTCATGTGCAGTGGTAATATTGAATAGAAATCATCATCCTGGCGTGTCCACTTTCGTTTAAAATAAGGTGACCTCGTGAATGGTCTCCAAAAGCTTCCTTGCACGCCAGTCTCAGTCACATTTTAGACTATCTCTTAAAATGTCCCAAGGCAGGCTCCGGTCTAGAAATATATTGTGTTCATTAGAGAATACGAAAGGCCCAAGTTGCTTTAATTTCATCCTATACTTTGGCCGCATGACGAGATCAAAAGAATATTTCTCTTTGTTTGGAAAACGCTTGTGCTGCATTTGGGAAAATACATCACCTGTGTTCGTGTGTAGTATTATGACTCCAGCAGAGCGCTTTCGAGAGCATCTCGCTCCTGCTTTGGCATATTCACTCTTCCCTTTTAGCTGCGCCGTCTAAGAATGTTTTAAAATGCAAAGTGATAGTTCTTTTGCAAGCCAAAGGAAAAGAGCTCGGCGGTGTCACCAGTCGGTATGCTGGCCTTCGGCTCACTTAAAACACCAGAAAAAGCTCTCGAATTGTCATCTGCCTTTATAGCTATAGGTACAAACTAAACATCAAATGCTTTTGAAGACTGTAAATAGATTGCTAATACCTGGCCGCTACAAGGCATGACCGGAGATGAACAGTCGGACATTTCGTGTTCTGCTTCTTTATGTCCTGTTGCAGTAAAATCCGATAAAGATAAGTGCATTCTACATCACCACACGCTTTAGTGTGCAGGACAGTGTGTCGTGCGCATTACTGTACACTCTACAGCGTCCTGATTTTTTATATTATAGCCTCGACTAGCTACTGGTCAGTGCCTTATAACGGCGATAAGCGAGCAACACGGCTAGATTTGTCTGCTAGGCATTTCCGATCATGATGACATACGCCCTGCCAAAATACCTGTCCGCGAAAACCAGACGGGCAGTAGAACGGATACGAATGAATAAGGTGTGACACAAAGACGCGATTTCTCTCTTTTTTCTATTACTGGATACCGCCACGCTGCGAAGCAGAGTTTGGAAAAAAAATTAAAGAAAGAAAATACAGCAGCACGTAGCCCTCTGTGAAGTGGCAACACGATAAAAGAGGCACTAAGCAAGCCGCACGTACTTTACTCTTCGCCGTTTGTTTTTTCTGTATTTTTTTTCCAATAGGTACTGTCCCAGGGCGCGTGCTCTCGTGATCGGAGCAGCCTATCAGACGAGGCTTTACCTTCGTGTGCGTGTGCGTGCGCGACCTCTAGCCGTGTAACACGCGTATCGCCGTTATGAGGCGCTAAACAGCAGTTTCGTCGACACTCGCACTGTTATTAAAGGTCAGCACGGCTGCACAATGTACACTTTGGAAACATCACACCAAAATTTACAATACGATGTCCGTTTTTTGTGAGTGCTGAAAGTCATTACCCGCATGCCGCATGCACATATCTGCATGCTTTAGCGTCCTCACAACCTCTCATCATGCCCTCAAAATGGAGAGACCCTCTCCAAAACGCTACGCACTGTGCAAAACATATGTACATGTCATCGGGGGACCACGATTGTTGGGGGAGCGGTGATGGCAGCATTTGACTAAGGCGAAGATACTAGAGCATTCACAAGTGCTTCTGTCAGCGTTGGCTCTTCTTCCGCACGCGGCTTGTGTTGGACACGCGTGTGAATGCGTTGTAAGGACCTGTGTTGGACCTTAGTTGTGGCGCATGCTTCGTCTCTGCTTTGCTTCTTTGGCATGGCCTTCCTGGATCTCTTTTGCGGGCTCAAAGCTTCACGAGCTTTCAACTTCCCAAATCCTGGCACTGATGGGAGATATGAGAATTATTACGTCTCACCAGGCTGCAGTGCCTCTCGCACTTCTTTCTTCCTGCTATCTTTCTTGAAACTAGAATGGAGCGAAGCTCTATTAAGACTCTGCAAGTGTCAAGTACAGAAAAATAATGCTTCATAGGACAGAAATCCTCTCGGTTGGACGAACTAATTAGAATCGGTTCAAGGGTCCTTTTATTTATTGTTTGCTTCTGGCCGCCACCTGCCATTGAACAATTGTGCATGTTTCTCATAAATTGGAAGGGAATACAATGGGAAGAAATATATCTTCCCCGTCCGCAGGTTTGAAGGTTGTCTCGGCTGGTATCGAAAAAACAGCTACCAAGTATGAAACAGAGAATTACCACTGTGTCAGTCGATTCGCATTTTTGTTTCACCGCTGAGCCATGTGCGTGGAATTAGACTCCCTTCAGCCGCGAAAATGGCGTTTGGAACGAGAAAGTCACCTGGCAAGCTTCATCCGCATACAAGCTCATCTCTAGTAGCGGGGATTCTTGGCAGTGTGGTATACGTATGGATAACCCCAGCCACTGTCATCACAAACAGATCCCACAAAATCTTGGCACATTGCGGGGTACCTCTTTTCCCCATCTTCTCCATCACCCTCAATGCAGCCGCAGAACTGACCACGAGGAAGAGAAACCTAGCTCCACTCTCGCACAGTCAGTCCTGGGAATCCACTTGGAAGGGCCGCGAACGGAAGTCCGCCTAGACTTCTTTTGCGGGTCCTTGATGGCCGCTGATTACGGCGTCGTGCCACTCGAACTGTCTTCGTATTCACGCGTAGCACGGTCTTGATCCCCCTTGTGCTGTGCTTTCTCTTTCTACGTCTTAGCTGTCGAACAGAAACGGTGCTTGACCATTACATCTGAGACAGCAGCTAATTATACGCCGTAAAGAAACTCCCGTATGGCGAGTGCGCATATTTCGTTGCGCTAGTAGTATATTTCGAAAATTAAATATTTTACTTTCTCTAACGTGAATGTTCCCTGTTTGGACTGCTCCGTTCATAAATATTACTTGGATGGGAACTGAAGAGGTTATATAATAATAAAAAACGAACTCCCTGACGTTTCACTAAACCCTCAATGAATTGGAAATGTAATAAACTCTGCGGTTGTGAAGGGAAGAGACTCTCCTTTCTTCTCCTGGTGTCGAATAGCGTGTCATCGCGTGAGACAGCATCCCAGAAGACATGTATCTTCCGCAATGCGCTCATTTCAACGCCTGGCGACCGATACCTGTGTGAAGCCCTGAAGTTAAAATACACAAGGCATCTGAAATTTAATTTGGTCGCTCTGGGTGAGCTGCTTCTCAACAAGGCAAGTGAAATGATGCACATTGAGGGCAACATTTTCATCCTCTTCTCTTGCCTTGTTTTGCCTCTACGGGGAAAATACACAGGACGCGGATTAATGCTTGGAATGTGCACTACATCCAGATTATTAAGGAAAGTTGAACTGGGAAAGATTGCGAAAATTGTGACAGATCAGAATAAGGAAGTCTGAAATGCTGGACTGCAATGCAGCATTTGCTTCTTCGCAGAGGATTCTTACGACGCTAGATTTGGCACGTCGAGTGGTCTGTGGCTTTGAAGAACGGAAAATATCGCATTCTGCTTGAGGTATCCATCTGAGCCGAACGAAGAAATTAAATGAGAGCAACATACTGCTGACTTGTTGGCTTCCCTTGTAAATGCACCTTGCCAATGGTGAAAAAAGTGGTGTCGTAGATTTCATGAAACAAGACAATCCATGCAATTAAAAAAGCTAACAAAAGATGTAGACAAAAAAAGAACAGTATAGAGTGGAATTTGAGGGGGGGGGGGGGGGGGGGAGGGGGGGAGGGCTATATGTCTTTCAGACGCTTTCAAATTCGCATCAGGCATGAACAACTATACAGAACCGTACCTGCGCTATTGAAGAATTTCTGTAGTACCAATTGGCCACATGATGCGATGAAGCCTAACTTTTGATCGGGCAGGAAATCTCAGTTTTCCGGATCTACCTTCAGAATATAAAAGAGGAGAGGTATTGCACAGAGGCGATCAAAACGTATTGCGAGTAGAGTTTAAATTTGATCAGGAACTCAGCAGTAGTGCTATTCAACAAAAGTAGATTCTTGAGGACATTGTTGCTGAGGCAGATTTTTCGATTAATTTTTGCAATATGCCTTCGCCGAGAACTGCAAGTCGGTCCGTAAGCGACGTGGAAGCTTAGCCCATGAAGAAAAGCGCTGTTCGCGCTGAGCAACGGATGAATTTGCAATTGTGACAGACGAGGTCGCATAATCCAGTAGCAGTTGGCAATGTTGCTGGTTTGAAACTATTGGTCTTTCTTTCTTTGCGCTGTGACGAGACAAAGAGTGCAGCTATTTCTTGAGATTAGATATGTTATCACAAAACATTGCTCTCACACCGTTTGTTTTGCCGGCAAATAGAACCTATCAGTCATATTTTGAGTCATCACACTCTGTCTTGGTGCTGTATTTACATGTTTACTTGCTGCTTTTTGCTGCAGGTGATACATACACTCAATAATTTTAGCCATAAACGTGCCCTGTTACTCCCGTCGACAGTTATCAGAGCTGTCCGCATACAGGAACTTATGAAATGCCCAGAAATTAATTTCAGAAAATAAAAGATCTGTAATAAAAAATGTGCAGTAATCGAACATGTCCCTCACACTGGCAAGAATACAATATTGAACCGACGATCGCACGATGCGAAGCTCCTGAGATCCATGCTACCCGACGGAACATACGATGATCCGCATATGCAGTTTGTACACCTATACAAAGCGGCGAGACAGCTACGGAGAAGAGCGCTTTCACCACTCTGGTTACTTCCCCTTCAACTCTCAGTCACCCTCGCGCTATCAAGGAAATTCGACAACTAAACATCGTGTTTAAAATTTGTTTTACGGGAAAGGGAAGGCACAGTATTTGTCACACTTTCCGCGCCATAGGAAAATGAAGGAAAGTGTGAGTTGAAGGGAAACGAGAGTAAGGGATGCCGTAGTGTATAGGGCTCCTGAGTAATTTACGCCCCTATGGATTATTAACGTGAACTTCTATCGCTCAGAACACGGATGCCTCTTCCTTTAGCTTCCATTTAAACGCAGCCGCCGGTGGTCGGGATTGAACTCGGCTGCTCCGGCACAGTAGTCGGGCATCTTAGCCATTGTACCATCTCTACGGGGCGGAGTGTTCTAAATAAACAGCATAACGTAGAATAACAACAATGTTGCATTGCATTTTTAAGGCACACCGCTCAAAAGAGCAAAGTTACAGTGCGTGGTACTATGAAAGAGCACTGAACAAAGGCTCAGGGAGAGCCTCCGTTCAAAAGCCAAGCCACTGTTCTGACAAGGGAACCTGTCTTCGTCTTATCCTGAAAGAAGCCAAGTCTCCTTGTCGAAACCTTGGTGCGGCTTGCGAAGTGAGACTCCCCCTCAACCCTTGTTCAGTACTATTTCATACTGTATCGCCATCTTCTTTCTCTCGTTCTACTCTGATGACGTGGTGCTGACACTTGTAAGAATAATTAGGCCTGATATATCTCACCTTCTTTCTTGTTCCGTTGCTCTTAAGAAGCTTTCACTGCACTGTTTGTGTGAACTGTGGCCCATGTAAGAAGCGTCATTAGCTTCTTCAACAAAACCCTGCCTCTCGCGTCTCCCGTCTCCAAAAAGCCTACACGCAGAATAGTTAGACCGCAAATTTCGGGCATGCGTAGCAATCGATCGGTTAGTCTATACACCGTCTTCCAGGCAGGAGGCGACATTTTCGACAAAACCGGAATTAGCGGGATTGATTACCCACAGTAAATATTCGCCCTTTTCCAGGGCATCGTGTGAAGCCATCCCGGGACGTGCTTTTGTATATCATTGCATAATGTGGATTGCGCTTAAGGAAGCATATTATGCAGTTTGTGAAAACAGTCCCGTAAAGTGGCGTTCGCAATTTCCGCTCTTAAGCAGACTTAAATACAGTCCTGTGACATTTTTTTTTAAATTAAAAGGCGGTTATTAATATGACATACGAAGAAGAGAAAATTAGCTCTTAAGCGGCGAATAGCATTTTTAACTAATTGCAGCTAAGGAAGCATGTCATTCCATAGCAATGCCGCATTCAGCCGCAGCCTTACTATGTTCGCCATTCCACAGCGGCCGCCTACTTTCACTTCTTAGCTTTCTTCACACCGCCTAGGATCAAAATAAAGCCCTGCCATCCAAAAGCGATGGAGCTCTACCGGAAAAGTCGCTTATGGCTGGGAAAAGCACCATAAAGATGGCTCATTCCGGCGCTTCTGGTGGTTGAGACCGCTATGGCCTTCCCGAAGCGCTTGTCTTCCCCGACGTCAATTTTCTGCTGACGTATAGCTGCGCCTATGTCGTTGCTGCTGTTCCCGGAGGTGTTTGTAGACTAGGCCCATGGTTCATACTCTGCCTTCTCGCCTCAGAGACAGAGCAACGCGTACATGTAAGACGACAAATCGCTACATTGCAACTGAGCAAGGAGCGTTTGCTTGTATGTGTGCTCAGGCTGGGAGACCTGGGATAACGATGGATGAGCAGGAGCTCACAATAAGGCAGCTCATATGACCTTGTACTTTTCGCGTCATATCTTTCGATTACCATGAACCTTACCTCTTGCCACATTTTTTGTATTCATGATAAATAGTCATAGGTGAGCACGTTTTCGTTTTTTTTTTTTCCTATCGCGATAACATCATTTAGCGTAAAACACCCACCGAGCAAGCGAAACACATAGAAAGAAATACGGGCGCCCGTGTATTGTCCTATGTATCTCTTCCTTTGCGTATTCTGAGCTAAATCGAATAATTGCAATATCTGAAACTTTACCTAGCTAATCAGTTAACTCGTTTGGAGCTATTTTTAGAGCTGCTGATTTTGCCGAATAAATTCATTGCCAGGAGGACATTCCCTATGCTGCAACTTTGCTAACTTTGCAAAGGGAATAAATATTATGTTAAATAGAATTGTATAGACAGGCGTCCTTCTAGGCAAATCGGACTAAAGACAACATAACGAGCCCAGTGCTCTTCCATGAAACCAGGCAACAGTGTCTTACCGCTGCAGCTCACCGCTAATTGTAAAGTGACGAATGAAATTTCAGATTTTTTCAAAACACCACCCAAGCCCATCAAATACGTCGTAATGCTGGACCTACTGTGTAGTGGAATGAGGGTGTATGGAATGTTATGTATTCATTTTTAACTCAAATGCGGCAACCAAAGCAGAGCTGCCCGTACACATCTGTTGAGGCATATGTCATTCACGAAATCCGGCTAATACCCGCGGGAACAACAAATGAGGTCTTTCCTGTGGAATATTTTTGAGACATGAGACGGTAGAATTATAAGCTTAGCCAGACCTATGAGATCAAACAAACCGCCGTACACTGCAATGCTGATGGACAACCCGTGCGCGCTTGTCGCGACACAAGAAATAGATGATTGTATTCGGTTACGACAGAAGGGATCGTGAAAGACCCATCTCCTCAGTTAGGAAAAAAGGTTGCTTATAAAGACAATCTCACAAGCACTTTTTACTTGACCCTTAGCAGCAGGAGAGAGAGGTAAATAATTGTCATGTCTACTACATGATACGTTTTTATACGATTTTCAAGAATGTAGAGCCCACACAAAAAATAGACGCAACCTAGGAGGTAGACTCACGGCAAGCGAAACCATATGTCGGGCTTTATTGGCTGTCCAGGCTAACAAAGAATATTAATGTAACAAAATATGTCTCACTAAAATTCTATAAAATAATATCCTTTCACGCAAACAGAGGAAAGCATATCCATAAGGGGCCTTGCATTACAACAGAAATATCACTGACGTAATCACTACATGACATCATGATGTGTAAAGATTTCAACAGTTCTCTCGGCAGCTTATCACAGCTTTTGCTTAATATCTTTATTTCATATAGCCTTAGCCCTCACCTTTTGCAACAGCTGAAGTGGTCAGATAAATGCGTCCCTCATCTTTTAATTAACGAGCGCAAAATGTCCCGCCCCCTTGTAATTAGCGGAGTACCCCGCAGGACTTCCTGTAAGTCAAAGGGATTCCATACCCTGCTCCACTGCAGAATTTTACAAACCGCTTGGTATATTTTAAGGCACCAGGGTTAAAGGCCACGTATCCCAGAAAATCATGTCGTCGTTGTAAACGAGAAAGCACGGCATGGTTCTGGGAGGAGGTAGTGGTCAGCTCACATTGCCGGGCACATTGCCGTGCGATGTCACATAATCACGTGGCATCGCCGATGGCAGCAGCTACCAACTCGGGCTTCACAATATAGATGGGGGATCGGATTCTGGTTGGTTCGCGGAGTTTAACGTCCCAAAGAGACTCAGACTGTGATAGACGCCGTAGTGGAGGACTCTGGAAATTTCGATCATCTGGGGTTCTTTAACGCGCACTGATATCGCACAATACACGGGGCCTTGCTTTTCGCCTCCATCGAAAAGCGGCCGCCGCGGCCGGGATTCGATCCCGCATCTTTGGGAATAGTAATCGAGCGCCATAACCACTGCGCCACCCCGGTGAATAAGATGGGAGAGTAAGAAGAATTGAACCTTTCAGGATATTTGCATGATAAATCGGACATCTTAATCTTAATCCACGGACAAATGTATGCGGCTTAATTAGGCAGGGTTTGTAGCTATGTCAGGATGTCATTCACATAATATGTTTACTTTTTATTGTGCTTACTTTTAATGTGTTTACTTTACCACCGTAAGGAGTATTCTTGAGGGACTAGAGGCACAAATTAAGCACTCAGTAATTAAGTGAATGACAAAGTGTATTTATGCTAATGAGCATTCCCAAAATTATCTGCGGAAGGGGTCATTAACGTTGTCGTGGCATACCCTCAAAAAGGGGAAGCTAAGTGTCTGCCAAACTGTTTTTTTTTTTTTTTTTGCAGATCCTCTTTCTTCCATCGCACGTGATGCGCGAGCATAGCTGGGTAGACATGTGAGGAGCGGAAAATACTATAAGTGCGCCATGTCTATTCACCAGTTTCTTTACAATAGGCCTGGTCTTGTGCACATGCGGTACCAGTCCGGGCTTCACGGCAATCTTCCTCTGCGAATGGAGGTTTTTTCTAGTTGTAGACCATGGGTTGAAAAGAAGGCTAGCCGCGGGGAAAACATTGGTGAAAATAAGCAAACAGGAGGTGCGCTTAAGTCCTGTGAACCTTCTATTCTTCGATGTTTTTGCTCGCGCTAAATGTTATTTTCAACAAATATTTTTATCCTGCTCCTCCCTACACATGCTTCATTTATTCTCTTTTTTTTTCCTTCCCAGCTTCTGCAACTGACGAGGCGACCCCACTTGGAACTCTACCGGAAGTAACCGTCCAGCTTGCTTGTCAAAGTATGGTTGGTTGGTTTGTGGGGTTTAACGTCCCAAAGCAACTCAGGCTATGAGAGACGCCGTAGTGGAGGACTCCGGAAATTTCGACCACCTGGGGTTCTTTAACGTGCGCTGACATCGCACAGCACACGGACGCCTTGCTTTTCGCCTCCACTGAAAAGCTGCCGCCGAGGCCGGGATTCGATCCCGCGTCCTTGGGAACAGTAGTCGAGCGTCGTAACCACTGCGCCACCCCGGCGGGGTGTCAAAGTATGGGAGCATATAGTTTGAGAGATTTGAGCGTGCGACCACACAAGAGCAGACTGAAGACAACGGTGCACTTTACTGTCTTAGGCCGTTTTGCATCAGGAAAAAAAAAAAAAAAAAAACGCCAGGTAATCGTTTACATAGTGCGAGGCCAAGAAATCAGAAAAAAAAAGGAAATAAAGAATTGAACGGAAGACAAACATTCCACTCTGTCTCAAACGTTTCATAAGACACCTGCTATAACCATTAATTTCAGTTACAGGCAACCACTCGCATTTCGAACTAAGTACAAATTTGTGATGAGATACTTACGCTATAATATAGTGTTCATTAAAAAAAATAGTCCTAACGATTGAGAATTTACCGAAACAGCTCAAACATTTTTGTCACATTCGCCTTCCAAGAAGATACTGCATTAATGACAGTAAAACAACAATATAAACCGAGCAAATTTTTCACGTCAATATAGTACGCCAGCGCACACTCATTACTTCGCAATCCCTCTACACATGTTATCTTCGTGACGGCAATGACATTCTTGGCGTTGACAAGCACAACGACATTTAATGCGAAGAAATAAACATTCACTAAAGTAAATAATCTTAGGTAAGGAGCATTCATGGACATAAATTTTCTGCAGTACGACAGAGCTGCGACACGTCGCAAATAATGCCAAAAGGATAGCACAGAAGAAGAAGAAAACTAACACAAAGAGGTATCGATTTTAAAAGCGTACTTTCAATGAAGAGGCTTCGGTCGCTGTGCCCACTATGTCCCTCGTCCCTGTTCAGAAATAGCACTTGAGACAACGTCAAGGTTCCCACCCCTTCGCTGAGCAGTTTTGAGAGAATATTGCGATAATAAAAACACGAAAGCGGAAAGTAAAAAAAAAATGCAAAGCAGACGAGATCGAGTGGGATCTATTTTACATCTCTTTCACTTGGAGATCAGGGTTTCCGCAGCCCGACGTCTAGACCGAGAAGGCTGGTCTAATGTCATGAGAACTTACTCAGAGCACATCCAATCAAGCAAATAGATTTCGATCTGGAATCGGCCAAAACTCGCAGCGCTGCATAGAAAAGAAGGGGAACGGTGGAACGCATCCAATCGGCTTCAATCAAAGCTGCATACGATAGGCGAATAGAGAACCTCGTTCTTGTATTCCCAGTTTCCCTTTTACAGTTATTTCTTTTTTACTTATTTGGCTCGGCTCGCATGACATATGTTGGCAATGGAAGTGAAAGGAAGGCCTGCTGGTGGCAAAAAGAGGCAATATGAGAAACAGTTTTAAACAAAAATAATTTAAAAAATGAGCCGCCAACTGCGTCCGAAGGATTAGGATTGATGTACCAAAAGTCCTTGTATTTCAACCTACTTCTTACTTTAACTAAGTGTTACATAGAGCACAATGAGAACGCCCAGGTCCTGACCTCGTAACTCGCCATGTCTGTTACGTTCACTGAAAGTGTTGTAGGTTTGTTAGCTTCCGTTAACAAATTTTCAGCTCAGAGGTTGACCTGAAGCTTCCTCTACAATTTTTTTTCCGTAGTCTTTGTAATTTGAACGCAGATTTCTATCATGAAAATTTTCGATACGTTTGGAGTTGGAGTTGAAGTTGGTATTAAAATGTAGAGCTATATCTGAAAAGACGTAAGGTCGTAATAAAAAAAGAAGACAAAACACAATCGTCTTAGTACTCTTAAGCTATACACCTAAATGGGGCAGCCGTGGAAGCCGCGAGCAAGTGCTGATGCGTGAAACGTTGCGAGAAATGCACAGGGTCTGTTATCAACACGAGATGAATGGTTTATCACGCATCGCTATCGATATACGACCTCAGAACCACCATTAACAAATGTGAAAGTGGGGAATGCGCTGCCTCTTACTTTTCTTTGTTTTCTATTACTCTTCTGTCCACACGAGGCAGCAGAAGTAGCTCAGCTACAGAGCCAGTAGCAGGCCCTTGCGTTTTCTTTTCCTTCTTCCTACAGCCACAACAACACCATTATGAAGGCGGCAAACGAACACTTGGAACTCGGAGGTAGTGAAGGGTGGCTGTTCCCGGCCCTACGGGGCTGAGACGGTAGGTCAACGCCGCTTGCGGCGGCGACTAGCCAGCCACTGATATTTATTTGTTGTGGGCCGTCATCGCACCCGCCACCGCTTCGGTGGTGGCGGACTACGGCTGTTGTTGCTGCGCGCGCCTTTACCTCTCTCCTCTTTTTTATTTCTTGTCTACTTTTCTTCTGTCCACACGAGGCAGCAGAAGTAGCTCAGTTACAGAGCCAGAACAGGCCCTTGCGTTTTCTTTTCCTTCTTCCTACAGCCACAACAACACCATTATGAAGGAGGCAAACGGACACTTGGAACTAGGAGGTAGTGAAGGGTGGCTGTTCCCGGCCCTACGGGGCAGGGACGGTAGATCAACGCCGCTTGCGGCGGGGGCTAGCCAGCCACTGATATTTATTTGTTGTGGGCCGTCATTGCACCCGCCACCGCTTTGGTGGTGGCAGACGACGCCTGTTGTTGCTGCGCGCGTCTTTGTCTCCTCTTCTTTTTTTATTTCTTCTCTATTTTTTCTTCTGTCCACACGAGGCAGCGGAAGTAGCTCAGCTACAGAGCCAGCAGCAGGCCCGTGCGTTTTCTTTTCTTTCTTCCTGCAGCCACAAAAACAGCAACAAACGAACACATGGTTACGTTGCAATCGAAGCTGAAGGAAAGGCAGCGGCACTTATAATGTAAATACTCATTTGTGATTATCTTATGCTCACTTTCCTGTTTTGATCACCTGTAGCGGCGTCTAATGTGAATGTCTAATTTCAAATAAAACTTTATAAATACTTATGAAACCGGCAACTTTGGAGGAGGTGAGTTTTGTCTTAGGCGTCGTGAACCATTCGACTGCTCGCTGTCCTGATGGACTAGTAGCTGGTGTTTATTGCAGTTTCTTTGACATGTTCGGTGCTTCTTTACTTAGGCTTATAAATTGTTTCCTCGAGAGCGGCGCCTAGCCACCCTCGTTCAGTGTCGGCCCCATCGTTCTAATTCCGAAGGAGGGCATGACGCTGCGTGCCTCATCGTGGCGACCGAAGTAGGTTAAAAAGCACATAAGCGTTGGCGTGGTGCTAGTATTGCTGTCGTCTGTTTTTGAAGGGGATATTGAACTTGACACTTCCCTCTGAAGTAAACATTAAAAAAGCTTTCTGATTAGTTTCGCTAGAAAAATGAAAGTTTGCAAATTAAACACTATTCCAGGGGACAATAATCAGCCTTCAGTTCGTTCGCGGACAATCTCCCCAGTACTTTCACAGCTTGTTTAGAGGAAGTATTCAGAGACTTGGAATGGGAGCAGTTAGGGATAAGGGTAGATGGAGAATACCTCAGTAATCTGCGATTTGCTGATGGCATTGCCTTGCTAAGCAACTCGGGGGGTGAACTGCAAATAATGATTGATGACCTAGACAGAAAAAGTAGAAATGTAGGCTTGAAAATCAATATACAGGAGACTAAGGTAATGTTCAACAGCCTCGGAAAGGAACAGCAGTTTACATTAGGTAGCGAAGTACTGGAAGTAGTAGGCGACTATATCTACTTAGGACAGGCAGTAACCGCAGATCCGGACCATGAAAAAGAAATAACAAGAAGAATAAGATTGGGATGGAGCGCATTTGGCAAGCACTCGCAGATTATGACTAGCAGCTTACCGGTATCGCTAAAGAGGAAAGTATACAACAGTTGCATCTTACCTATACTCACCTATGGGGCTGAAACGTGGAGGCTAACCAAGAGAGTTCTACTTAAGTTGAGGACAACCCATGGAGGTATGGAACGAAAAATGGTAGGGGTAACAATAAGAGATAGGAAGCGTGCAGAGTGGGTCAGAGAAATAACTCAAGTTAGCGACATTCTAGTGAAAACTAAGAAGAAGAAATGGGCATGGGCAGGACATGTAGTGCGAAGAGAGGATAACCGATGGTCGCTTAGGGTAACAAACTGGATTCCAAGGGAAGGAAAGCGTAGCCGGGGGCAGCAGAAAGTTAGGTGGGCGGATGAGGTTAAGAAGTTCGCAGGGGTCAAGTGGATGCAGCTAGCACAGAACCGGGTTAAGTGGAGAAATATGGGAGATGCCTTCACCCTGCAGTGGGTATAGTCAGGCTGCTCATGATGATGATGAGTTCGTTTAAATGGGCTAGGACGCACCTCCTTGTGTTAGGACCTTAACTGCATTTAGCTGGCTCAGTTAGAATACAAAATATGAAAACAGGCCCGGCATTTGCTGCCAGCGACACATTGTTGTCACAGCCTTGAAGAGAAGACATTCAGCATTGCTGCATGAACCAACATCAACCAATTGCCGGAAGAAGTTAAATTCAAAGAAGCGTCAATTTAGGGACAAGAGAAAAATTGCGTCTCCAGTCAGTGTGGACATAAATTTCCTTACCGCATGAATAACTATGCGTGCATACCCTACTGAAACATTTGTATGAGGCAATAACCTCACATTTTCTCACGCAATCTCATCTAATTCACATAAGAAATGACATACAGGACACATATAATTGCATAACGTCTCATAGTTTTTGTATGTACATTATCATAAACTATGTACGATATGATAATTATGATAATTATGTGTACAGTATGACAGTCTATGCGTTAGATGAGATTTTATGAGGTTATTGCCCTGTGGAACGTTTGTTTTTTCAGTAGGGGTGGCGCGCACAGAAGGGAGAGGTACTCAAGATACTAGCTTAAAAGCTCGTCAACGCCACTATTCGCGAGCTGCACGCAATGTCGCGGCAGGCATCATCCGATGTCCGAATACGTTTCGCCCGCTCACCATCCTTGTCCTTATCTATACGATTCTCTTGACAGTTTCAGGCCGTCGCCGTTTCTTTCTTATCTTCATAGCCACTCCATTGTTTCCACTTTCGTCGTACATAGTGTACGGAAAAGGCGGCGAGATGAATCGTGTCATTCCTATCTTCTTTGGGGGGCAGTGGCTGTCTGGGACGGAAACAAAGCCCGCCGCACGATATATTCTCGGCGGGCGGAGCAGCAGCGCCATCTATGTGACAGCGTCGGTGTCGCCATACCGTTGTCGAAGCGTTGTTTTCTTTCCACGAGGCGTCAACTCGGAGGAGTACCGTTAATCAAAACCGAGCTGGTGCAGTTGGCCCCGCGGGATGCGGCGGCTCCGCAGTTGGGACACACGAGAAGACGTATGACACCCACTGTGTACCGTGTATACGATGGCGACCGCGATGAAGGAGGCACCAGAAAAAATTGTTATTACCTTTAGTTGTGTCGAAGATTTTTTACGAAAAGAAACCGCCGTGGTGTCTCATTGGCTGCGGCGTTCGGGTGCAAATCCCAAGTTCGTGGTTCTGGCGGTATGGTTCCACTCGAAGCAAAACACAAGGCCCGGCCATGTGCTGCGCGATGTCAGTGAGCAATAAAAGAACCCACGGTGGTTTAAGTTATTCTGGAGCCCCCGTTTATGCCGTTGTTTTACCAGCGATTTTCACAAAATATAGGCTGCGCAGCAGCCTATATTGTCGTCGTATTGACATACGGCGACAATAGCAAGAACTTCATTTTTCATCAGCCTAGGCGCATTAAGACTTTTCCTTCACGACCCGATCAAATCGCGATGTTTAGTTGATGGTTAGTGCGTAGTTTTAGCTCAACATATTGCATTTGTAGATGTAAAATAGAAATGAAATGATACCTTGAAGAAAGTTGGTGTGTTCGGTAGTACCCGCCTAGAAGTAGAAACCACAGACGAACATCGCCCAACTGCAGGTCGTTCTCAGCGACGTCAAGTTCCCCACCAACGAGCATTCCTGTACGTCGGTAATATAATCAAAATATCAGCACGTCTTGTGTAAAAAGCTGTAAAAAGTGTTGAAGGCAGTCGAGGCTTTGCTAATTCTATAATAGTGAAGGCTTCTTTTTCAGCCCTATTATTCTCCGATTGTTTTCGATTCAGAAGTGGAACGCCAGTCGTAGTTACGTGCGACCATCACTTAAACCGATCACAAAACGTGCTTGTATACGTTCACTCCTGATCACTTTTTTTAGAGCGCTGGAGTGGTGTACTGCGGAACAAACCATAGCTCCTAACTTGAACGTGGTGTTTGCTTACATTTATGGCTATACGGCTTTAGTTCAAGGCAAGCACAGACCTTGAAACCCACCGCATGCTGTAAAATTTCGCTTCGTTGGCTCTGCAGAGAACAACTCGAGGGCTTCGAGACTACACCGCTCAAGAAACTACGTTGGCACACGAAGTTGAGGTGCGCTTTGAGATGCTTAGTGGCGCGAAAATAGACGTGGCTGCTGCTGTTGGTTTCATTTGCCGGTAATCCGATCTCCAATCTCTATAGGTGTGAAGAAAGGACAAAGTGAAATTTAACGAGTTGTTCTTGTGTCTAATGGCATCCATTGCTGTCGAGTTGACTGGACTGCCTCCTTGCTCAAACTTTATCAAATTCGTTTGCGTCTGTCGTCATTCCAGTATCTTCTTTCCGATATTGCAGTAATAGAATCATTACTGTAACCTAATTCCCTTGCCCGGTAATTTGTAATCTAATGACCTACTTTTCCGATCTGGTAATTTAGTGATGCAGACCATTACATTAGAGCAGTAATTTGTGAGCAAGGTAAATCGCAGCAAAGGAATCAATTCCTCTGGAAACAACTTTTACCAATAGGAACCACACCCTTTGAAAAGACATCGTCCAGTATTGCGAAAGCAGCAACGACGTGCGGCAAGCCTAGGCGGCGAAGGCGTAATGGATTGGCGAAGAGAGACGCGACTGAGTCAAACTGCGTCAGAGCCATGCGGCTTTCCTATTAGTAGTTTCATTTCTTGAGCACTCTTTTCTAAAGCTATTGATTCACCTCTATCTGCCACATAGTATAAGGGGGGTAGTTTTAAAGAATAGCAAATGTGTGGTTCACTGTTAGTAGGTGAGGTCCCGTTTGAGCTGTATATTCCTTCAGCATATTTCGCCAAAGAAATGAGAGAGAGGGGGGGGGGGGGGGGGACGGCTGAGCAGGGATTCAGTGAGTGATATAGCCTTGCTCCTTTACTTTCGGAGAAGGGGAGGGGAGAAGGAGAGGGGAGAGGGGCGTTGATACTCCCTCTATCCTCCAACCATTAGCGTCGTTTTGTTTTAAATTCAGCAGTTTAACGTCTCCGTTATTAAAAATAATTTTTCTCTGTCACTTTTTGATGTCAGGTTAATGGATAAGTGGCAATAACTTTATGTTAAATGATTTCTGCCCAAACAAGTAATTTAGGGTGACTTCACCGTTGAGTGCATTCTATCACCTTTGTCGTTTATTATTAAGTCAGAATGTTGCCAAAGTTATGACTAATCCCTTAAGTCTAATGCAAAATGCAGCCGGTGTTCGAAAGAGACGATAGACAGTCTGTGCTGGAAGATTGATTTTGGTTGGTTTTGTGGGGTTTAACGTCCCAAAGCGACTCAGGCTATGAGAGACGCCGTAGTGGAGGACTCCGGAAATTTCGACCACCTGGGGTTCTTTAACGTGCACTGACATCGCACAGCACACGGGCGCTTTGCTTTTCGCCTCCATCGAAAAGTGGCCGCTGAGGCCGGGATTCAATTCCGCGTCCTTGAGAACAGTAGTCGAGCGCCGTAACCACTGCGCCACCCCGGCGGGGTGGTGTTAGAAGAAATAAACTTAAAAGAGATGTATATAATCTTAATGTTACCTCGGAAAAGACTCAGCGGGTCATTAACACTTCCGCTGCCTTCGGCAGCCTTCCATTCCTAAGATTAGGTATGGTTGATAGGGTTCAATGTACAGAAGTGACTGAGACTATGAGAGACACCGTTGCGGAGGACCACCGAAATGTTGACCACTTGGGGTACTTTAACGTGCACTTTCATCGCGCCTCCCCCTAAGGCTTTATACAATTAGGTGCATCGTCGTCAAGGCCAGCTGGTAGTATTCAACAACTTGAAATGAGCTGACGTCACTTTCAAGTTCTATAAGAAAATGTTGCAGGAAAAGCGGCTAAGCTATGCCATCGAGCACCGGTTTCGCGATGACCAGCTTTTGGCGGCTGACGTGGAAGAACATATAGCCGGTGGCTCCGCGGACGCAGTTGTCGTTTTTCCACAGACTACGTCGCCTCGGTTCCCAGCCCATTCGTGACGCTTCCATACTGGAACGGAACAAATCCAAATTAGGCACAGACGCACCATAGGTCTCGCGCGGGATCGCACCGTGGGCTGGAAAAGGGTGCACGTACGGGAG
Organism: Amblyomma maculatum; assembly: GCF_055883805.1. Taxonomy (NCBI): domain Eukaryota; kingdom Metazoa; phylum Arthropoda; class Arachnida; order Ixodida; family Ixodidae; genus Amblyomma; species Amblyomma maculatum. Next base: position 33,342,991 of record NC_139354.1, on the reverse strand, counting down.
ACTCCCGTGCTGCCAAGGGGAGGTCATAAATATATCTCTCTCTCTGAACGGTCCCCGCCTCTGCTCTCGATTTCGGTCTTGTTTTGTTCATGCGCGTCGCGAAGCTGAGCACTGGCCGTCTTTGCTACCCTCCTGCAATGCGAGACAGTTCTTTGTTTTTCCGTTGGCCGCTTCGCGCTCGACCTGTTTTGTATTTGCGTCGAGAAATAACGAAAACGAGAAGAGGCAGACGTCATCTCTGCGGAAAGACACACGGACAGAGAGAGCGAGAGAGCAAATCAAGGAACTCTTGAAATGCGAGAATGTCGTCATATTACCCTGGACCGTGGCTAGCGGAGAATCCTGCTGGCGATGAATATGTCAAGCGACGCCTAAACGCCTAATGGGAGCCAGGTCGTAACGCAAGCGGATATTTAAAGCTCGAAACTTCACTGCAAGAAAATGTTGTTCCTACTAGTGCTGTCAATACTGTGTCATGTTTTATTTCCACATACCGGGAATTCCTCCATATTTCTCATAGTTTTCATGATTATTCGAGCATCCCCGTTCTTTCAGTTACTGAACCTGCTCTCTGGTCAATCGCTACAAATGTTAGAAAGTGATGAATGCAGGTTGATAATCTCTTTTCCTGGTAACCGAGTATGGTTGCCTAACTGTGCGTTGTTGCAGTAAATGGAAATCATCATGCTGCTATTGGTAATTCTAGCACACCCTACTGAAAAAAATTGTACGAGGCAATAACCTCACATTTTCTCACATAATCTCACACAATTCACACAAGAAATCACAAAGAAGTCGCATATAATTGCATAGCTTCTTGTACACTATCATAAAATATATGTACGATATTTTATGATAATGATGTGAACCGTATGACAGTCTTTGCGATTAGATGAGATTTTATGAGGTTATTGCCACGTAGAACTTTTGGTTTTTCAGTAGGGCAGACATCCAAATATGAAACTAAGAGGTCGTCTTCGCAGAAAAAAAAACACCCTAAAAAGCTCTGTCGTCGGGAGAAAGCAAGTCAGTCTATGCGTACCTGCTTCGAAGTATCGAAGCGAGCTGAGAAAGGAAGAGTAACAACAAAGGACCTAACTGTGCTGTCTACGAGCACAGCCGTTTGCAATACTGTTCGTTTTAGGAACTCAAAAGTGCATGTAGGTTTCATTCGAATGCTTCTACCATTTGTGCCGCATAGTTTTTGATTACTATGACAAAGGATAAATGTATGGGGTAAGATATATTTACTTCAACACAGCTCAAAATTTAAATATGTTTTGTGAGAAACACACACTTATCCTGCACATCAGAACGCCGTGTTTTAAGCTTTCGATTCTTCCTATGTTATTTCACATGTGCTGTCGCTCATTTCCGAAAGATATCTCCCTACTTGCTGTTTAAACGTCCAACTGTGCGGATGACACTTTTTGAAGTACATTTCTCAAGCGGTTTCTTCGTCCTTAACCTGGCGTGTTGTGGCGAAGGCGTGACCAACAATGTGAAATATTACCACATAACCTACTGTTAGCCTTTGTGCAATACGATAGACACGGAAACGGATTACGCCTGATTCAGCCTTAAGGAACGCAGTTCCTATCAACGAAGCATTTCAGTGGCAAAGTTGCCCAGCAACGGATCTAAGGACGAAAGAGAATTTGCACTAATTCGCCAACATCGAGAATGAAAGGTAGTTTAAGCGCCAATAAAGGTGGGAGGGGGAGGGGGGAGTGATACACAGTGTGAACGTGCCGCGTAGACGCACTGGTCTCTATCCTTACTGAAAAAATTCTATGAGGCAATTACCTCAAATTTTCTCACATAGTCTCACTCAATTCACGTAAGAAATCACATACAAGTCGCATATAATTGCGTAAGATCTCATAGTTTCTTGTACATTAACATAAATTATGGAAGAAATTTTATGATAATGATGTCCACCGTATCAGAGTGTATGTTATTTGATGAGATTGTGTGAAGTTATTGCCTCGTAGTACTTTTCGTTTTTCAGTAGGATAGGCCATTGCTGCCGCTCATTAAACGAACCTAGCGAAATACTGAGCCACACAGGCGCAGGAAAAGATGAAACAATCCAAGTCGCATTTCGGATAAGTCTCGAATGGAGCTGTCCTGGGCGTGTCACCGAGGCAGAAGAGAAAGGAAACGGGGAGCTCCCTTTTACATGGACCATCTCGCGTAATGGACAGTGCCTGGGCGGTTCACGGATCTCTTCATAAACAGACGAAAGACAAACGCCCGGTTGGCAAATAAACGTCTCTTGGTCCGAAGGGCCAGCATGGAAGTCGCTCATGGATGCGACACCGAAACGCCATCACGCTGTCTCCTGCCCCCTTGTGGCAAGGGCAGAAACTGCGCAGCAGGATCGGTACGTCAGAAGCTGTACCTGGAAGTCTGTCGGCTCTAGCCTAAATGTCGCATGGAAAGGCGGAGCGGCGAGCACTAGGCTCCCAGTGGTGTTGGAGTTAGCAAATGAAAAACAAAATGAATAAAGGTTCAGTGCTCTACTCTCGCAAATGAAACGTACAAACTTGTCCCACTTTCCGGTTTTAGGCACACTTCTTCCAGGCTTGATTCCATCATGCATCATGCGTAAAACGAAGGCACCAGCCCGACACCGATGTGGAAGGTCGATTTTGCCATTGAGCAGTTATCGATTATCTTTGCCGAGGGCGCCTTATTAGATTGCATCCTTAATAGACGGTGGCTTCATTTTGTGCGATGGTGTTTCCAACACTCACACTGGCATCTGTGTTCACGGCATTAATTTTCCTTTACGTCTTCCATATCTTTCAAGTTATACTTTTATTCTCCTCATTGACAGTATTACATTGTACATGGAAGAAATGAGCAATATTTTAGGAGGACATTGCACGACGCTACAAACGAACTTCTTAGTAGGTTAATCATTTCTAACGAAGACAAGGACTCTCCGCGCGCTCTTCGTTCCACACCTCTAGTAAAAAAACAGAGAATGGTACTCGCAGGGTGTCTTAATTAGGCCTTCTAAAAAAATACAGAGTAGAAGGACACGCCCACTTAAATTTGTCTTCTCGTACGACTCGATATTTCTAACAATGCTACGTCAACTAGACAGATTCTGAGGGAAGTGGGACTAACCACAACAAGGGAAGAGGACTTCTTTAAATGGCTCACCGAGAACGATAAGAGCGGATGCCTGCTCCGGTTCCTTACGGAAAATATTTTAAATGAGTTCCTATAATATGCCTTATGGCAAGCTTCCGTTTAAAAAAAAAAAAACTAGCAATAAAAGTAGATAAACTAAGATTTGAAATTTGATAGTAAAGGATAAAACGCAGCAAAATTACCACTACGCTATAGGGGAGGCCATTCACCCATTTTCTTGGGCAGTTAATTAGAGAGGAATTTCTGCAGAAGAGCGGGTACTGAGATGAGGACTTTTTAAGTGGTGTCTTATCGGTCCTGTGTTCATCTTATCTCTATGCTGCAGATGATCGACAATACCACGCTGTGCCTTTAAGCAATGCTTTAAAGACGACTTGTTTTTGAAAGTTCTTCTCAGTGCAAAGAACGCATGTTTTTGTTTTCTCTGTATTTCGTAAACGCTTTGCAAAGTGCAGCGACAGCATGAGGAAATAGAAGTGTATTGCTAGGTAGATACATTGCGCAAAAATAAATTACAGATTGGAGCTCGGCATTACGGCATTTCGTAATGAATATGCGGTCAGCGACATCTCTGCACAAAACACGATGAGGTTAGTTAGAGAAGAAATTCAGTTTTGTTTATTGTTGTTGTTGTGGCTGTAGGAAGAAGGAGAAGAAAATGCACGGGCCTGATACCGACTTTGTAGCTGAGACACCTCCGCTGCCTCGTGCAGACAGAAGAGATTGATTTATAGGAGGGGAAAAGGTGCGGTAACTGTCTCACTTGTTTTCTGTGGACGCCTCAACCGCGCCGTAAGGGAAGGGAGGAAGTTGAGAGTGAAAGTGGAAAGAGAGAAAGAGGAGGAGCCGTAGTGGAGGGCTAAGGAGTAATTTCGACCACCTGGCGATCTTTAACGTGCGCTGACATCGCACAGCACACGGACGCCTCTTCGTTTCGCCTCCATCGAAACGCAGCCGCCGAGGTCGGGTTCGAACCCGGGTACTCCGGCACAGAAGTCGGAGTACCCGGCGGGGCACACAGAAGAGAAAATAGAGAAGAAAAAAAAGGAAGAGCGAGAGAAATACGCGCACCGCAACAGCCGTGAAGGTGTTTTAGTGTGTCCGTCACCAAGTATTCTGCGCCCTTACAACGCTGGCTGTAGCCTACTCTTGGTCAATTATGCGACCCCAGTATCTTCTTTACCGTTTATTGTTTTAGCTAGTAGAGATGTCGAAAAAAAAAATGTAAATTTTTTCCTGTCTTGTTGGTGAGAATTTAACGAAGCTATATCACTTGAAGTCAGGCGGGATTTCATTCAGTCTAATCACATTTCGAACCGAGCGCTTCAGGTAGTACGGCAGTCATAAAGCTACTGTTAGGAAGGGAAACATCGAGAAACAGTGCTAGACGTGAAGCCGCAGTGCACAAAATCTACAAGGACATGGTGGCAAAAAGAGTTCACTTCTTGGCGATGGCAAGTACACAACAACGTCAATAAAAAAAATGCACAAGCGAATACATACGTGGACGCGATGAAAGATGAGTATAACTTTGGCTGAACAGTTCACTGACAGAATCAGGCAGTTTGCTGGCGTAAACACCCGTTACTCACTCTGGATAACGTAGTTATTAGCCAGAGAATAAATCGTTATCCAAGCCCCTCGCCAGTCCAAGGCACAGCGTTGGAGCATTACGGCAGCAGGCATTCAAAGGCCCAGCATTGGCAATATTACCAATTACAAGCCTAAACAAAAAACATATATATGGCAGAGATAGGAACCTGTTTAAGAATCTGAGAATATAGTAATTCTTTCTGTAGAACAAGACAGGACCTCCATGACAACGCACTATCGAACTCTTAGGTCTCAGTCCAGAGCTGTAAAAGGAAGGGCAACAAAAGTTTTGAGACGTACATTACAGTGTCAGTGCTGTACATTATGTAAATAGGTTTTCTCGTATTGTTTCTTGAAATGCTAAACGTGGGTGAACGTATTTGTTAAGAAACTATGAATAAGTCAGAGCAGAAAGGCAAACTGAAAGTTTAACTGGGACTGGCGCGTTAAAAGGCTAAGCGTGGAAATTAATGTCCCGCCCATTTGCAGATGACATCGTCAGGCGTTCTTTCTCGTGAAAATGGTAAAACAGATTTCTGTGAAGACCAGCCCAAACATTCAAAAAAGAAAATAAAATGTACTAGACAGGGTAGAAAGCGGCGGGCGAGCCCAAGCAGCCCTCGCTTAAAAACAACGTAGAAGTGGCGCACGCTGCATGGAAGAGCGCATCAGTGCAGGAGATGTGCTTTTTCAGTCGTCAAAAATCCGGGTGAACACAGAGCGCCGAAAGAGAAAAGCCCCGGAAAAAGCCATCGCACGGGAGGCAGCGGTTCTTCTTTCCGAAAGAGAGCGAAGCAGAGCATTTCGCATCACGGGAGACAAATGTGGCGCCCGGGGCACCAATGCTTCCGCGTAAAAAGAAAAGTGAAAGAAAAAGCGGGAAAGAGAAGAATGGTAAGGGTAGTCCCCCTCCCCCCTTATTTTTTTATTCGCCTTCAGAGGAAGCGCAACTAAAAGCCAGTGTCAAGGGCTGCTAGAAATGAAAGAGAACAACGGTGGCGGCAAAAGGGTGATAATAGAGGGCGCGGCTGTACCGCTTTTGTAAAGGCTGCGACCCATTTTGTGACGTGGGAGGTCGATGTATATGATGAAAGGAAAAAAAGGCAAAATTACATCAAATGACGCACCTTAGCAGAACTTTATATCAGCTTTCTCCGGATGCAAGTATAAGTATCCGAAACAATAGAGAGATTTAGCTTACCGTGATCCGCGATCCGCTACCGTGATCCGCTACCGGGGGCGGATCGAGGATCACGGTAAGCTGAATCTCTCTAATGAGCGTTAACCGTTGAACGAGGACAACACTTGTCGCCGAGCTTTTGTGCTTTTATTTTTTTTTCTCTTTACTGTCGTTTAAGAGATAGACACATTTCGGCCTTTTGTGGCGGAAACTGTGCTCCAGCAGAGGGTAAGGCTGTGGGAATAAAGGGAGTTGCATAACCGCCGCTAATACGGGTGAATTCGAAAATACGGCAGGGATTCCCAACGAACAAAACTCTAAGACAAGAAAAGCAAGATGAGTAAAACAGGCTAGGATGAAGCTGCAGAACAACGCGCGAACAATGTTTGGGGGCACAACTGGTCCTGAATCATTGTGCGGGTGGACGCTAGAAATTTCTCATCGGGAAAGCTATAGAAGGCAGTTCGATCACCTGGTCATCCCAGCGTATAACCCCTATTCCCGAACCACGTCACGTTGTGGTCCTTTGTGTGCCCCTGCTCAATAGCACACCGCGTAAAGGAACAAACACAAAACTGGCAATTTTTCAAGCAGTCTTTTCCACGTAAAATTTCGTAGCGTGTGTTTCGTATTAACGTGACGACATTGATCCAGAAAATCCGGCGTTAGTGTTGGCGTCGTGAGCGATTAGACCCGAGCATGTTTCCGAAAGGTGGTAGTGTGGGGAGGAGACATGACCGGGCACAGCCTGGCAGGGAGGTTGCGTGAAGCCACAATACCGCATATGTCATGACCCAGTTGGTAAGAGATGCCAAATAGGGTTCCCTTTTAAGATGGGGGGTCAGAAGGGAATCGAGCCCGAGACGTTTTGCTGTAAAATTAGACACGATACTAATCGAGAACATAGGAAATTTCACATAAGGAATTTTGGAAGTGTACAGTTTGAAGGCAATATGAGGTGACCTTTAACATATAAAGCCGGGCTTTACATCAATGTCGGGATATCGTTTCACGTTATGTGGTAGCTACGAGTGGATGCTGATGAGTACGCATGAGAAAATAAAAAACGAAGTTTAATGGTGTACTAAGCGAGCATCAAAGTCCTCGTCCGCCGCTATGGTTGAGGGTGGCGCTGGTGAACACTCTCAAGGTTCGTATACAGACAACATTAATACCCAAGAAAGTAGCAGGGGGGACAGCGGTCGATGTAGTTCGAGTTGGAAGAGCACCGGAGGCAATATTCGGAGGTCGTGGGTTAGGTTCCCGCAATCGGCACGTTGTTTTTTCTTCTACTTTGCGTTTAATTATATTTCCCCTGAAAAGATTACATTACTAATTTATATGATTAACGAAGTAAAAATTAAAAACAAAAAAAAACATAAGGTACAATCCCCAATGTTTTCCTTGGCCTCGCCGACTGTTTGCTTCTTTCCTTCAAAGAAGTATTGGGTCACATAAGCGGCCAAAATCTCGGAGTGCAACTAATCCAAATATGCGATCTCGTAACAATTCATCCATGGAAACAGTGGCTTCACAAAACGGACTACGATAACAAGAACTGAAAAAAAAAGAAAAAAAAAACACTAGGACAGGTTGAAAGCTGGGTCGCCATGCGTGTGATGGGAGGATTGGTGAAAGGGGTCAGCGTTCCCTCTCCTCGTTCTCGCTCTACCCGAGGGAGATGTTAACGAGCTGCTGATGAGGGGGGAGAAATCCTTTTATCTCCGAATAGCATTCGCGCCAGGATGGAAGGAACTCGCAAAACGCGAGAAACAAAACAAATGACCCAAAAGTAGCAGATCAATTCTCCTGCAAAGACTTTATGTGGAACCCGACAGTTCTTTCCTGAGCCCGGCATATTTAAAAAAAAAAAAAAAAAAAAAAAAAAAAAAAGATTTTAGCCATGGTGCCTGTAGCAACGAATTTGTACCAGTTTTTTCTTCGAATGCTTTTTGTGATGATCTATAAGCCTCACTGGCACGCCGGTTTTGTTTTCTTTAACATCACCGACATTATAATTCGAGCTTTTTTGCATGCTTACGAAAGACGGCAGTATATTACGTGCTCAACATTCGTTGTCCGCACAATAACTTTGCAGTGCAGTAAATAGCTTTGATCATCGTTTGAGCCTTTTTCGATTTTAGAATTTCTGAACGTGGTAGGCCGGCAAAGGAACCAATCCTCTTTGTGACTTATTCATGATTTAAATATTGGTACTTTCTACGCTTCAGTCTTTCCGTCCTATCTGGGAAGAAAAATGGAGACTTGTGAGGATCGCTTGTGAATATATGAGAGGTTGTTACACGCACTGGTCAACGTTCCTCACCTCCATGAAGAACACAGTGGGAGAACGGTAACTGGCACTAGCAAAGCTTTTAAACAACAATGATTCATTGTAGTATCTACAGATAGGGTGCCGATACGGGGTTTGTTCCTAGAAAGTAGGCCAGTGTTATACCGCGTTCATGCATGATACGCAGTTCCTAGCGCAATGCGTAGCATAGCCGGCGAGTCCCTGGAGACGCCATTTTGTAGTAGTTTCTGGCTACATAAAAGGATGCGTCGTTCAATACGATTTAAAGAAGCACTCAATTTTTCTTATTAATGATTTGAGCAATGAATGGCATCAAGTTCATTGGTGTCCCCTGTCTTCGACATGGAAGAACGTTGTTTTCTTTTTAAATCTTAACTAAAACTCTCCTTGAAACAGAAAAGCAGCACATCGTAGCCGAAAGTGGGTTCACGGTTAGAAACCAGGTTGCGGGTTGCGAATCGGTGACGTCACATACAGTACTGAAAAAATTGTCGCACGAGCGTAGAATGGCCGTAATAGATACCGGAAATTACGTAACGCGATTTATAAATTTGCTAAAATGGCTTAATAAAGGCATCGAAGGTTATTGTTCACGCTCGGAGGGAGCAGTGACGTGGCTATATTGTTTGTGGTGTCACAAACGCAGTGCGGCCCGCAGAAATTGGCTGAAAGTTAAGTCGTGAAAACGGTGCATTATAAAATCCAGCAGCGCTCGAATTAATTATCAAACGGCTTCCAAATTTGTACAAGGCGTCAGGATGCAACGGAAAGCCTGCATCAAATGTTTTACCACAATGCGCGAATGTCGAAAAAAAAAAGACTGTGTTTACAGAGAACTGGTCGGAGTGACGTCACGAGAGAAGTTCGGCCTCCTCGCCACACGCGGCACGTGGTTCATTCCACACTCGGGCGAAGTCGGGGATCCACGTGTGCTTCAATGTTTGGCTTCATCTAATTCTATACATTGCGCTTATGTATCTGTTTGTTTGTTTTTTACTAACAAAAGGTTACCTCCAGACGGAACAGTAGCTGTCACGATTCCAACAGTAAACTGCCGTGATGTGAGCTCGTCCTACTTAGACGATGACAGCCGATGTTCGGTCGGGAGGCGCTTCCGTTCAGCAATCGTTCCTGCCTATACGGACTAGACAAGCCTGATAAATTATGATCTTTCACGAAAGAAGTCAAAAAGTACAAATATGACTGAAAAATGAATTACCTAAATATCGGGAGCACTAATCGCCCCCCCCGCGTACGATATGCTATCCTTGCTAGAAAAAGTGCGTTTTTATGCGCCTGTCTCCGGGCTAAGCTTTTCTGCCAACCTATACATTTTCCCACTTGCCGACTTAACGCGCTTTCTTCACCTTTTTTCGCCTATGGAGCCTGTTTTTACGCATGAAAGGGATTTGGAGGCAGAAGCTTCCCATCATCCACCCTCGCTGCCTATATTTACCCTTGCCTTTGCTCCTAGGAGCCACTTGAGGCTTAGAAGCGTAGCCAAAGCCGAAGCCAAAGTAATATACATAAGAGTTGAGTTAATGGAAGGCGCTTAGGGTCGCTTCAGTTCCCTCTGGTGGGGAATCAACGAAGGTAAAGAAAACAGCAATACGGCGCGGGCAAGCAGGAAAATTATCTATATGTATGTTATAATTTTGATTTGTCCAGTGCTTCAACCAAGCGCAGAAATTAGCCTCTCCTGAACCGAGCGCGCAACGAATTTGGTAAGGCGTCTGTCCAATAAGGCAGAAAGTGGGTAACGAGGAGTACACTGTCAGTAAAAAAAGTATCATAAGCAAACCTTTTCGCTTCGTCAACTTTTGCGTTTAGCAGCCGCCCTCTGGGGAAGGGGAGGGGTGGGGAGTAGACTCGAAAAACTCCCCTTCAGCAGGCAGCGACGGCAGACGACAATGTTAATTACAGTATGATATACCCAGGATCCTTTCCTTTGGTTTTTGTTTCATGGGGTTTAACGACCCAAAGCAACTCAGGCTCTGAGAGACACCATAGTTGAGAATTTCAGAAATTTTGACCTTTTGGGTTCATTAGCTTGGAATGATAGCGCAAAGCACACGGGCGGCGTGTTTTCGTCTCTACTTTAAGGCGGCCGCCACTGCCGGGATTCGATCCCGCATCCTTGGTTACAGGAGCGGAGTGTGCTAACCGCTGCTCAAGCGCGGCGAGGCAGAGGATAATTTCCTCAGCTCGTTTGCATCAAGTAGGTTGCTTTAAAAAGACACAAAGCATGGTTTGCTCGAAGGGTTGTTCAAACTGCTGAAGCACTGACACATATACCAGGCAGTGAAGGAGGCCAAAGCTATCCAAACCTAAAATAAACTTAACGTTTTTTCTTAAACACTGAAGAAATAAAATTAGTACTACAAGAGAATTTTTGTCACGAAATAAATACCAAATGATATCTAGTAACCGCTATAGATGGTATCCTGACCCACCACCTCTGCAAGTCACGTACAGCTCTCTCTAGGCTCAGTGTGCGAAAGAACGCAGTCAGTTAGATTTCACTGTGCCAAATATTTTGAACGAAAGCTGATGTGTATCTTTTTGCGCCTGTACAAGATCTCGTACTGTGAATCATTCTGGTGTCGAATAAGTTGATTATCTCGCTTGCCAAATGATAACTAGATGGCTTCAAAACATTTAATGGGATGGCATAGCGGGATATATTATAAGTGCAACACTGCTGGCCACTTTCAATTTAAGTGTTCAAAGTCAAGACCGCGATACTGTTTATTTAAAACTTATTTCTTTTATCGAAAGTACGACCCGCGCGTATCCAATTTTTCATGCATTCTACTGCTTACCTCGGTGTAATCGTGTCTACGCCCTGGCAGGGCAGCTGCGTGTTGTTAATACAAGATGAATAATTGTTGTCCTTCAAAATAATTTGAATGAGTCGACAATGGGACTTCGGCACACTTAAGCCATAATTTTGAATTCTGGCCACACTCTAAAAGCAAATAAGCCTATAAGGAACTAAAGAGGGAGTATAGATTGTTATTTAGCGTACTCCCTATTAAAGTCAGGGTATGCTGCCTGATGCCAAGAGGCGGATTTTCCACCCTAGACATATGGAAGTCTATTCTCACAAGGAAAAATGCGAATTTGTAGTAATTACGAATATCTAAATGAGGTTTCTGTCTTCTCTAATTTCTAGCGTCAAAAACTTCTGGTGCAGTGGTTAAAAGCCTCCTTTCATTGCTAGTTACATAAGTTAATATCTTTCGAGAAGGGAAAGTGCTTGTATTGCCAAAGTATAGCATTCCGTATACAGTTGGTGGTGAAACTCTACCTGAGGCCCTGGAGAGAATACCGTGCCCCTACAAGGGATGCATTAGAGGACATTCTACTTCATTTTACTCTCTTATAAGCTCATTCCTGTTTAGAGTGTGCTGACGCCATGTGTCATCACTGGGATATATTGTCTTTTTTAGCAGACTGACAACGTGGCCCTTAACGAATCACGTGAACTGCCAGTGTACCAACGGCGGCTTTCGAGTGGAAAACGAATGCCATGCAGTAAATAAAATATTAACGTATGTTGTATTTGGGAAGGGCAAGACTATTTGGACTACTTAGGACAGGTAGTAACCGCAGATGCGGACCATGAAAAAGAAATAACAAGAAGAATAAGATTCGGATGGAGCGCATTTGGCAAGCATTCGCAGATTATGACTAGTAGCTTAGCGGTATCGCTTAAGAGGAAAGTATATAACAGTTGCATCTTACCTGTACTCACTTATGGGGCTGAAACGTGGAGGCTAACCAAGAGGGTTCTGCTTAAGTTGAGGACAACTCAGAGGGCTATGGAACAAAAAATGGTAGGGGTAAAATTAAGAGATAGGAAGCGTGCAGAGTGGGTTAGAGAAATAACTCAAGTTACTGACATTCTAGTGAAAATTAAGAAGAAGAATTGGGCATGGGCAGAGGATAACCGATGGTCGCTTAGGATAACAAACTGGATTCCAAGGTAGGAAAACGTAGCAGCGGGCGGCAGAAAATTAGGCGGGCGGATGAGGTTAAGAAGTTCGCAGGGGTCAAGTGAATGCAGCTAGCACAGAACCGGGTTAATTGGAGATATATGGGAGAGTCATTCACCCTGCAGTGGGTATAGTCAGGCTGACGATGATGATGATGATGACGACTATTTGGAAGCGGGGACGAGAGTCAACGTTGACTTGCTTGTTTGACTGTACGAATAGTGCTAGCTTCAACTGTTGAGCAATAATGTGTTTGTTTGAGAGTAAAGGAAGAGCCGTTATACACTGTATATTGCTTCTTTTTTAGATGGGATAGCGTTGGGGGCGACGTGTTGCAGAAAAGCCGGGGACGGCGTTGAGGCTGTAACACGGAAATCAGAAGAGACAATAGAGAGATTTAGCTTACCGTGATCCGCAATCCACTACCGTGATCCGCCACCGCGCGTTCCACTGCACATGCCCAGATCACCTTGACGTCGATACATGGTGCCACATACTTGATGTCGGCACATAGACCTGCCGCATCGGGACCAATCAGCTTGTGCGCCCCACCCACGCGCGGTAGAGGGTCACGGTGGCGGATCGCGGATCACGGTAAGCTAAATCTCTCTAATAAAATTTCGCGGGAACCCACGGACTCAAAATACTTTGTTGGGCGAGTTGGTACTTATTCATTATTAATATAAACAGCGCGTACTCGAAGACAAGGGACAAGAAACAAGAAAGCCACAGTACATGCGCTGACTCACAACTAAGCCTAAGCCGTTTACTCCAAGGCCCAGAAAAACAAACATGAAGAAAACGAAACAGTCACGTGAAACAACCCCTGGGTTCACCAGCTGCATAAAAAATTACTTTAAAAAATCACTTAAAAAAGACAGCTCTTTGCTTGAAAGAGCAAGAGACGTCTTGGTGACACACTTATTGTCCGTTGAAATAAAATACGATTCCACTATCTCTCTCGTTATCTTCTCTTTGTGGCGATATAAAATCTTAACACTGTCAAACTTAGGAGTGCACTTCTTCTTCTCCTTCTTCATTATTTCACATGACTGGCAATGGGATACCAGAAACGTTTTGTCCTTTCCAATGTCCAAGTTGTTACAGTGTTCCTGTAGTCTCTTATTGATACACCGTCCGGTTTGTCCTATATAACTGGCTCCACAAGAGAGTGGAAGCCTATACATAACACCTGTCTTGCATCCAACATATGGGTTTCTATGTTTCACCCCACATTCTTGCTTCTTCGCTTCTCTTTCCCTTTGAACAGCCGGGCAGATCCTCTTCATCTTGAGCGGGGCGGTCAGTGCAACGTCCACATTATACCTCTTGCCTACATTTTTGAGGCCATGCGAAATCCTGTGCACATATGGTACCACTGCAACCTTCCTCTTCCTCTCACCCATGCTGGGCAGGGATTTCAGTCTGTGCGTTCTTTTAAGGCTCTTCAGTACCCGGCAACTGGCCTCAACTCCCGATAACCGGCCTTTGCAATTCTCTTTACTTGTCTTTCAAAACTCTTGCCCATGCTGTGGTAACAAGATTTCTTCAACGCATTTATATAACCATGTGCTGATCATCCCATTCTTCACTAATTTGGAATGTCCTGAATTGGAGCCTATAAGTGTGTCAGCAAGACGTCTCTTGCGCCTTTCAAGCAAAGAGGTGTCTTTTTTAAGTGATTTTTTAAAGTAATTTTTTATGCAGCAGGTGAACCCAGGGGTTGTTTCACGTGACTGTTTCGTTTTCTTCATGTTTGTTTTTCTGGGCCTTGGAGTAAACGGCTTAGGCTTAGTTGTGAGTCAGCGCATGTACTGTGGCTTTTTTGTTTCTTGTCCCTTGTCTTCGTGTTCGCGCTGTTTATATTAACCACGGAGTCAAACACGGTTTCACCGCAGTGCGAGGTGAGCCCGCAATGATTCCGCCACAGAACCGCATTGCTTCGCTTCGAATAAATATGGATGTAATGTACGCCTTGCATTATGACTGTCGGCTAAAGTTTAGGTGGGTCATTAGAAAGAAATTCTACATGGACTTAACAGTTAAGTGAGTAGCAAAGGACATTTCCGCTTTTTTTACCTGCGATGCGGCGCTTGTTTGAAAATTCCTTCTATCGTACGGCACTTCCGCTACCGATAGCGTGAGCCGCCGCTCGATTAAAAGCCTCATACATCCATCTTCTTCAAAATATTGATGTCTAAACGCTCGCGTTGAACTCTTAAAGGCGAAGTTTAATTGTCCTCTAATTTTTGAGGATAGGTCCATTGTCCATCCACACCCTCTCAAAATAACTTTAAACTTGATCTGGGAGCATTTTTAACCGTTCATGTCAGTTTTAAACCTGATCTGCGAGCATATAACCATTCATGTTAGTACTTGACGAAGACGGTGATATGAAAGTGAACCAGTGTTTCAGTCAAGCTGCTCGCATAGCAGCTTTTAGACCTTGTCTTCGCATTTTTCTGCATCGGCAGAAGTGCGGAAAAAGTGGATTTAATTGTAAATGTAAAATCAAACCACCCTTTGTGAATTATTTCTCTTATCTACCCTTTGGAGCTGGCGCTAAACGTGAGACCTTTGTTGACTTCCATACACGTTATTTATTTAATGAGAAGGAGGAGAAAAGGAGGACGGAAGGCAGGGATGTTAACCGGAAAGAATGAATTCCGGTTGGCTACCCTGCACTGGGGAAGGGGAATGGAGGATTAAAGGTTGAGGGTAGAAGAGGATAGGAGGTGAGAAAGTCAGTCTGTCAGTCAGGCTAGTGTCTCTTAAAAAGCGAAGAATTGCCTTGCAGGCTTTGAGTGCAGATGAGTTTAGTGGCCATGGTCCCAAGATCTTCCCTTCCGTTAAGGGGTGAGCGTCCAGACGATCCAATGCAGTACGCAGCGCATGTCATTCAGTTGCAAAAATAGGGCAATCGCAAAGGAGCTAATTGTCTTAGCGGCGCTGGCTTCATTCAAAAAGTGGGTTACAACGTTTTAACTTATAAAAAAAAACGTAGCTTACTTTGTTATTGCAGTGTGAACTGCAGAGCCTCATTTTAAGACAAAATGAGCAATAATAAGAGTGCGTCCCCTCCACATGCCGACATTTGATGGTCACAAGGGGCGCGATCTTGTGAGACAAGTTTCAACTCTGTGACTATAGCAGGTGCAACGACTAAGTGTAACCAATGGTTTAAGAAATCGCTGTGCCCCAGTCCTTTTAAATCTTCTGAACACTGAGTTACATGACCTAGTTCAGAATATCTTTTTTATTCCTCAGACATTATCAACTAGTAAACTCAAAGCTAACTCTTTATTTTCTGGTCAGTGCGAATGAAGGAGTTGTGGATTGCCTTGCAAAATAGGTGACTGAACACCTGTACGAAGCTGCAGTTTACGTAATGTATTTAAGGTATTCGTTTTTACCGTACTCAAAGCTAACGAGCACAATATGAAACTTCAATATGTAAGCGTTGCTACATCAGTGTCTCAAGATGAGTCACAGAGGACAATATATGCGTTTTCTTCAGCAGTGTTTTGCCAGATTGCACTTTGTGTTATAGTATTGGACGAGAGATAAGCGGCAGCAGTTGGCAACTCGACAAAAGTTGTGAATGATATAAGCTTATAACTGGACGAATTATGGATGTCTCCAGATTTAAGAGTGGCTATGATATTTCCTGGCAGCCTTCCAAATGTTTAGATGGAAGTGTTTTGACAAAGTAGGCGTAGGACGGCATTTTTGGAGCATGGTGAAGGAGTGTTCTGCAAAGAGCGCAAAAGTGTAGTTCGATAGCGATAACGTATTGATCTTGACTATAAAGCACGTGAAGAAATCAGGAGGAGCAATGAGCATTCACGCCCAGAGAACATGGTGGAAACGAAGCATGTGGGTAGTCACCCGTAGTGACACAGAATTTCTCCTGGCTGCCAAAGCACCAAACCTCAAGAAAGGATAGGACGGAACACCAAGGTTGAAAAACGAATGAGAGCGGATTTGAAATGCAGTTTCCGTCTGGGCTTTGACATTCTAACATAACATAAACAAAACAAGCGCGAAAGCACAGCATAAAAGGCAGCATGAGTCACAATGCGGGGAGAAGCAACAGAGTGTCTTGCTGGGCATTCCAGGGTGCACCGCATTCCAAAGCTGCCGGCGGTCCCCTGACCACAAAGAGCTCAGACCTCCGAAGATGAGAAACAATGGCTGGCGGAGAGGCTCTAAACAGAAAATTCCACACCCTTAGATTTAAGAGCCAAAAATCCAAGTGTACACGTAAAACGATATAGGTATACATGATGGTAAAAATAGAGGCGAGAGGAAAAGGCCAGTTTAGAAGCAGGGTTTGAGACCGGGACGATGAACAAACGTAGTATGGTCGCAAAAAGCAGTCACTTGTTCACATTGGAATTACTGCTCCCATTCGCGCGACACGTGAAAGGAAGCGGCCGCAAGAAAGCGATGAGAAAGCGTGACAAAGCAATGAAGCGAATTTTTTGAACGAGGTCCGCTACTGGGCGAACTGGAGATAAAATCACCGAAAGAAGAATATGGAGCTCAATTTTCGCTCCACAAAAACCGGAAACGCCGTAATGGCCATACGCCGGTGCTTCAAATTCCAGAATAAAAGAATACAAACAAAACGAAACGAAAGAAGGAACAAAACATAACGAAATACCCAGAGTCTTATGGCGCTTGAGCCTAAGATGACACTTTTTTACAGGTTGTGTTTCTGAAAGTCTTTGTTGCTCTGTAGAAGTATTCGTTAAAAGAAAAGTAAAGAATGGAGAAAAAGAAATAAGGAGAGAAGACAAGCGCTGTGGTATTAGCATGAAAACACTCTGTGGCTTGAACGGCGGTATCCAGAGCTACTGTAGTTAAAGTAAGCTAGACTGTAGTCCACTTTTTTCAGGGTAACTTTGGATCTGGCCAAAAAGAGAAAATCATAAAGACTTAATAATGCTAAACCTGCTATGGTTTACTTTAGCGTTGTATGCATCGTTGACAGTCTGCGCACGAGCCTGCTGCAATGGACGCATTTCGCAATTTGACAGTTCGAATGTGAACGAGAAGTCGGATCGGCTCGCAATGAGAGTTAGCAACCCGGAATTCAACTGGTGCTGAGATAACGACTAGATAGAAAGCGAAGGAGTCATTCCTTAATCAGTGTTTCAAGAATCTCTCCTCTTACCATGTCCACGTTTGCATGATCTCAAAGCGAAGAAAACGACTCCATTGGACATGCTCGCACGTAAATCACAACGAGAAAGAGGTGAAGTAGGAACAGGAGGGACCAGGAGTGAAATAGTGGTTTAAACTAGAGCTTGCGAAGTGACCGGCTTTCGGATGTAATTTTAAGGGAGTTAGTAAAAAAAAGTACCCACGATCCGTCCAATGCGCCCGGCTAGGCTGACGTGGCAGCACAAAACCTTTTCGGAAGAACACAACCGAAGAGCCAGTGAACCGAACATGGCCGCTTCCCACAGTGAGGCGGCGCTTGCGGCATACCGGAGGAAGGGCATTGGTCGGAATGCCGTCCAAAGAACTTAGCTTATCACGAGACCACCAACTATAGCAAGCATTTCAATATAAGTTTTACTGTTCTTCACGTACCGGCGTTTAGGCTACATGATCATTCGCTAGGAAAACGCGAAGACAGGATATCTAACTTGCATTGGTGTCAGAAGTTCTGGTTTCAGATATTAATGTTTAATCGAGAGGGATATTCTCGAATCGGAAGCAAGTAAAAATCGGAGTCCTCGATATAACCTTCAAGCGAGAAAAGCACGCTATGACCCCTCCAGCCCTTGAACTGCGCAAGATGTTTCTCACAGCGCCAGGAGCAGAGCTGCCGGCCATTAGTTAATATCGCGTTTGATTACCAAATCAATAAACGCTGCAAATACACACTCATTAAGCTTTAGGCAAGTATTGTGGGCACAATGCTTTAATGCCTTAACATGTGTGTCAGCGCAAAAATATTGCGAGCGAAAAACATGCGATAAATTAAATGCTATACTCTTTCACATAGCAGTTCTGAACTGGCGTAATTTTCCAGTTTGTTAGAGGTTCAAGAAAATGTATATATACTTAATGCGATACTGAAAAATATATCGACTGTACAAAAAGAAATGAATACTACCAAGCTTTGAAAGCATGCGGTTGAGGTTTCGCAGTTCCTGAAGAGATGTTTTTCGCTTGTGACAACAAGCATCTGCTGTGAGGGAACTTGTAAACAAGTACAGGTGCAGCTAATGAGCACAGCTGATGCCACTAAAGCGACCTACACGTCGCATGACTGCTGAGCTAGTTGCACCGTGTTGTGGGGTGGCTAACAAGGACGACAGCATTACCCTATGAAGGCATTTTCACAGCTTTGTCAGGTTCTTTTACAATCGGTGACGTCTTGCCATATAATATCCTCACACTGGACTTCATACATCGCACAACGCCCTCGGCGAATGTATCGTTATACAAGGAAAGATTTCTTTTTGTGAAAGTAATTCTTAGATATCACACGTCGTTTTGGTGGCGCAATGGATCAACATCACCCCTCTAATATTAGATATCACACATACAAACACAGACACACACACACACACACACACACACACACACACACACACACACACACACACACACACACACACACACACACACACACACACACACACACACACACACACACACACACACACACACACACACACACACACACACACACACACACACACACACACACACACGCACACGCACGCACACGCACACACACACACACACACACACACACACACACACACACGCGCGCGCGCGCGCGCGCAGATAACAGACTGTTTCCTAAATATACGATGGATTTAAAATCGAATCACGAGGAAGCCTCAAAAGCCGATTCAGGTCATGATGATGGGATACATATGTATAATCATGTGAAGTATCGACGATCAGTAAGATCTTTGTGGCTGGTAGAGTATGCGTTGGAATTTGTATTGCCAATTTATTTAAGGATGACCGTTTGTCTGGACCTGTAGCAATTCACGTAACAAATTCCGGCCACGTGACAAAGAAGACGAGTTGACTCTGGCAAGCACTAAATAGAACGCTCTTTATAGACTTTCGCCTCAGATGACACTGCCGCCGCTCCTCCTCCAATCTCTACAACGTTTCCTTCAATAAATGTGGTTGCGCTCGCTCAGCCAGACGACCTGCACACGCTCCTTTCATTTCACCGCCCACACAGTAAGTGCTCCATGTACGCCCAGAAATGAGGGGATGTTTTGACTCTCATCTGTGCAGAAAAATCGGTGATCCTGTCAGAATGGTGCCTTGCTCAAGCCGCAGGGAAAGACAAGCCACTTCCTGAAAATAACGTTGCAGAGAGTGTATCTTCGTGAGTTTCCAGTAAGTCTGTAGCGCTGAAGACATCAGAACACCGCTGGCGATAACATACATCAGTAGTAGCTCTTCGTTTGTAGTTCTTAAAGCTCAAGAGGGTTCCACTGATTATAAGCTACCGGATGTCTTAACATAGATATTGCGCGTTTAGACGTATTAACTTCATGTATTTGATTTACTAGTGCTATATATTCATTTTTACTAGCCTATTTTTAGAGTGGGCATCCAAACTGAGAAGAAAAAAAAAATATTACAAACGCGTCTAAATAAATACATCAAGCAACTTCTGTCGCGTCAGTTCGGCCTCGAGGAGCGCGGCCCGGGCTATGGCTTAAGCTTGGAAAAGCAATTCGGCGAATAATCGGTAAGTCGGCCAAAGGTGATGAGCGATCGAATGCCATTGTTTGAACGACCAGCAGCTGCTTTTCCTGGCTGTATTCTATCGGGCACAGCATGGCTAAGCATTGGGAGCACCGGCAAAACGGGGAGCTCTTTGTGTTGGAAAATAGCGAGTGAGATGGATTCCGCATGCGGGGAAAGGAGCGGACGAAGAGGAGCCCAGTTTATTTACCGGCTACGCACGCTGTTTTCAAGAGTCACCGCCACTCACTATTTCTCATCGTTAGAGAAAGAATACGAGAGACTTCCTTCCTCCCCGCCGTTTCCCGCAGCCCCGCTGAATCGACTCTATTAGTCTCTCCCCTGGATTCGCCCTTCCCCGCTGCGCTCCGTCCAGCGTCGCTCTTGCGTGGAGAGAGGAAGAGTGTCGGATACCGAAACATTCGCTGCATATCGGGCATGCCTGTGCGCAAGGCATGCACGATGCAGCTGATGTTTCTCGGTAAACTTTGTTCACTTGCACGGCGGATGTTTCGACTAACTGGCGCCGTGGCTAGAGCAGATACAGTCTAAACTGGCGGCGTGTATTTGGCAAGACATAACTGCAGCAATATACGAACAACGCTAATCGGATGCATGCAGAGGAGATAGAAAAGAAAGACAATGAACTCGAAAAGAATGTAAGCGTGACACGAAGAATAACTACGAAACTGTGAAATCATGTGAACGGAGAAGCGAACAGACCCTGTTACTGTTTTTCCCTGCGCAAGATATAAAGAAGAAATGGGAAAATAAACTGGCGACGTTGAAGACTGTACTGTAGTCAAAATGAGAGACGTACCCGTCTTTGCCAAAAGTAACCAGGCAGCATGTTTCACTTCTCGCTTGTATTCTAAAGTTGACATAGATTCCCAAGGGGTCCCAACGTGTTAAGAAGTGAGGACACGAGTTCGCCTTTACTTTGAACAGATTTACAGCTTCAGAAGTGGAGTGAATTCTCTACTACCTGACTCGTTAATAGAACACGCAGCCTGGTTACTTTTGGCAAAGACGGTACGTTAGGGTAAGAACGTTCGGCTACCTTCAAAAGCACGTATTAACGACCTCCTAAAAATCCTACCGTTGTCTGTCTGTGTGGTAGACCATTGCTAGCGTAAATGCTAATCGAGCCATTGTAATTTATACACCTGAGAAAGATAAAAAAAAGCTGCCCATTAAATACGTAAATAATACAACTAAAAGCATGTTCTAAGGCCGTCAAATCTCTATATACACTGCAGGGTCACAGAGCACTGAAGGTTGGAAAACACGGTTTCCGCGTTAAATAGCGCCCGTGGCTCGCTTAGTTCAGGCTTTCCGCGCCGTTTGAAAGAGGCGAGTATATACAGCGACTTCTGCTCCCTTTTGTGACGTTCCTCTCAAGGCCCGCTGTGCCCCTCGCAGCCACCGCGTCTCCAATTTTTCAGAATCGATCGTCCTCCCCCGCAGTGGAAGAGAGCTTACACAGCGGGCGTCTGGGCGCTGCACCGCCTGCCGGCTGACTCGCAACAAAGACTTCACGCTCTTTTGACGCTCCGATTTCAAGCGGCAGGCTCCTCCAAGAAAGTCGTCACCCAGAAGAAAGCGCTTTAACGCCTCCACCTCCCCTCATACTTTAGTTCCTTGAATTCTTACCCCCGCCTTTTGACTGCCCTCACGAATGAAAGTCACAGAGGAATCGGCCGTCAGTTGTGGCAGATGACGGAAAATGAGAGGTCATTTGTGGTGCAGGTGGCACTGGGTGACCGCACTTGGTTGTGCTGCGTGTTTTGATTTCAAGATGTACATGGAAGAAAAATAAGTGGGTGCAGCACCACTACTGGGCATCCTCTTTTGAGGCGGCGCACTCCGCTTTTGGAAATAGAGAACTAGTCTCACTTCAATGATGAGAGGGTGGCATGATTAGGACCAGACATTACACGCACAATAGATTGAGGAAGACAGGCATGGCACATTCACGACTTTGAAGCAACGCCAACAGTGACGACAGTAAACCTAGGACTATCAATAAATGTCTCCTACAGGATAAACCAAAGTAATGGCGGCACTGTTATAATTTACTTATTGTAACAAGCCGATAAGAAAGTAACCCTTTATCGATTTTAAGACGACCTTATTGGGAGAAAAGGTGTCGTCAGTCGCATTATTCCAGTCCTGCAATAGACGTCACTAGACATGTTATAATAACAATGCGTTTCGGTGTATCTTCACTCAGTCCACGCAGGTATACATCTAAGCACGTTGCTGTAAACGTTTAACAACTTGACACTTGACATGAACCAATGTTTGGTTGTGTGCAAATAGATGTGTAGATGTCCGCAAATAATCCGGCGATAAAAATCGGTATGCACCGCCACAGTGGCTACGTGGTAAGGGCGCTTGGCTGCTGAATTCAAGGACGTTGTATCGAATTCCGGCCGAAGCGGCAGCTTTCTGATGGTGGCGAAAAAGGAGGCAGTCGTGTACTGTGCAGTTACAGTATTTGTTAATTAACTCCAGGTAGTAGAACTTTCCGGAGCCCACCAGTATACGGCGTCTCTCTTCGGGTGAGTCGTTTTCGGACGTTATAACCCCATACACCAAACAAAACAAAACTCGGTAGAAAGACATCACTGGCACTGTTGGTGCATAATGCGGTGAAGTGGCCGTGTGAATTTTAGTAACTTATGGCTTAATGGGATGATTATAGTTTAGAGGCATGCACAGGTTTGGAGCCTTTCTGTTTTTCTTTATTTATACAAGCTCAGTCTGATATAGGATTTAGGTAGAGTGTGAGCACACAACTTTGTATAGTCCCGCTAACTTTCTTTAGGTTTGTTTTGAGGGGTTGCTATTGCAGCTGGCATCATTGAGAACGCTTTCAGCATGGACTCACGTCTCTGCGAGGTTACCGTGACCTAAACAAAAGACGTCAAAACGCATTCCGCTTCTATTATGACGCAAGTACATTCGGCATTGACTTTAACAAATTATAGGCATTATGTAGCTACATATATTTTCACCTCTCTCACACATGCACAAGTCCTCGATCCAAAGTACGCCTAAAAACAAAGGAACCGGAGACTGCTGAACAGTAGTGAAGAGAGCGCAGATTTCTTGATAAGCTCTGTATATCAGAGGGGTGTGAAGTGTTGCAGGTTGCAGAGGCGAGTGGTATGTTATACCGAAGTTACAAGTGCAGTGTACGTGACGCTTCAGAGGGCGCACTTCACTTTCAGAAGGGCTGCAGACATGTGAAAGAAACGTTCAACAGACGCAAGAAAAAAGAGAACAGGAAACATGATGAGTCTGGCAACCGATGCACGCAGTGTAGTATTATGAATATTAAGCAGAATTGATAAATCCCCACAACCGGTGCTTAGAAGCCTTTGGATGACAGCAAATGAGCTTTACTTTGGCGACAACCATACCTTTCCAGCGCTGCACGAACACATTCACGCTAAAGACCATTACTTCGAGCTAGGTACTCCTCAAAGCAGCTGTAGGTTTTCTCTACGGAGGAGCCCCAAAAAGAAGAGGGAACGCGGATCTTCTAAAATGTACCGTTAATACTTAATCACCTTCCAAACACGCAAATTCCTCGCCGTCGCCGGCGGTCGCCATATCAAAACAAACATGGTCGCAATGAAGCACGTCCCGCCGGAGCAAGGATCGGCTGGAGGGGACGTGACATCCCCGATTCCGAGCACTGTGGGGCGGCAAGTGGTCGTTAATAATGGCTGCCGCACGTGGTGGCCGCGCGGTGTTCGAGCTTGAGAACTCTCTCTCTCTCTCTCTCTCTCTCTCTCTCTCTCTCTCTCTCTCTCTCTCTCTCTCTCTCTCTCTCTCTCTCTCTCTCTCTCTCTCTCCTTCATTGTAGAAAGTCGCGACCAGCGTTGCATCAAACATTCAGTGCCGGAGACGAGACGGCGTCTCGCCGATCCACGCTGGTGATTTCGGCGTAGGCAGACTAAGGACGAAGACGCGCAAACGCTAATGCCATCTCCAGCATGTAGGGCTCACATCATCAGAAGACCTCCAAACAGGCGAATTTCGTTTAGAGCTTTAATGACGTTTATAATAGCAACAACAACTAAAATGACAAAGGCAATGACTACAACGGCGACATTTTGTGACAGCGACTACATTGGACGAAGTGCAGGGCCATAAGTAGGGTATTTTGATTAAATAAAAAGAAACTGGAACAGGTTATCTCTGCTAAACCGATTACAGAGAGAAAGCAGGGCTGATTTTTGTTTCACTTGCTTTACCTCAATGTAAGTGCTGTTTTTTACACGAGATTATCCTGATATAAACTTTGTATGGTTACGGGCCTGGTGTAGTGAAGTTTCAGCTGTACACGTGGCTTGAATACGAGGAGTACGTTTTCTTTTCTTTGCTTGTGATTGCGAAAGCGTCAGATCTGTCCTGAAAATTACCCAAGAATATTGTGCTCAAAGTCGGAGTTTCTTAAATTTAGGCTGTTGCATTGGTTTGTGACACGATACGTGGAACATGGCGAAAGTTGTTTTCGAGAATGTTCACTGGTCCACAACACCGAGCACATACATTGGTGTGTCACTGTCGTGAAAGCAAGTCCGTTTGAGCTAGCAAGGAAGATTAAATCGAGAGCTAACCACTTGATGGGGTGGGCGTGGTCTCCCTGTATTTGCGCGTGCTTCTGTGTGCATTGTGTTTCTGGCAGTCAACTTGATGTACATCTTGCAGGCCGTGTACTGTACAAGAGCGAACATGCAGAAATTCCACCGCATATTTGCGCGTTCATAAGGCGTGCCAGTTGGGAGAGAACGTCACGAACGAATCGCTTTCGGCGAATTTGTGAGGCGGGCCTCGCTCTGTCTCACTTTTATTTGCTTCAGGGGGTGATACGGTTTATTAATCTATGCGAGCGAACACATCCTTTCCACAAGTGTTGTGTCCATTTGATGTTGCCAAATGCATTGCAGACTATGTTACCTTTTTTATGAAAGGCGGTCGTCACGGAGCGTCGCGTTACCTTCACGAGGTGGTTTCGTCTTATCGTTGCCTTGTTACGAGCTTACCGAGAGAGTATTTATATGCAGTCAAAAGAAGAGATCTCATGACACAGTTTTTTCACGCACCCTTGTATTGTTCCCCTTTTACCGCCACATTCAGGGAAAAAGTGTTAAAAAGGATGAAGAATACGTGGGTCATGCCTAGAACGAAAACCTATTTCTTTCATCTCCACACAAGAACCCTGCAAGCAAAAACTTGGATGAGCTCAAAGAGGATTTATGTACCATGGGGTATACAAGATTTTCTTTTTGTAAAAAAGATGAAAGCACTGAATATCTTTTCATTCACTGCAACAGTGCAGTATTCTTCTCGGATGTGCTGAAACGCAGATTGAACTAATACGTATCGCACTAGAACCGCACGCTATAAGGTTTCTGCCTTTGTTGGACGCAGGGATTTCATGAGATACAATATTCCTTCTTGGACTGCATGCATTGTGGTCTAGTGCATTGGTTTTCCGCCGTCGTGACCCCAGACCCAATCTGTACATGAATGTTTTTGGAGAGCGCTGCAAGATCCACGACGCGATCGACAGAGACGGGAGCGAATAAACTGCAGTACTGTTTGGAAAACTAAAACAAATGAAGAAATGAGAGTATTCACAACCAGCTAAGGGGGCTGGTGTTTGTGAAATGCATGTGTATTGCATTGTTTATGGCTGAATAGTTTGGCATTGCAGCGTGTTTGTTGCATTGTATTGTCACTCATTTAATGAATAACGACGGAAAGCTGCTACGGCAAAGGTAACAAGGTGGTCGGCTACTGCACCCAATCACCTGAGCACAAGCCTGATCGGTTCTAATCAGCTGCTATATTTTTTGTTCATTCTGAGAGCAAGAGAATAGGCCATGTGAGTCATTGGTCAGTCATAGGCTCCATCACTCTATCTGTTGGCTGGCGGCGAAGTTAAACGACCCGTTGATGAGACTCGGCACTTGTGAGTTTTGGAACCACTATACCGGACTCAGTTTGAATTACCCGCGCGAGGTCACGTGGTTGCGACCTCATGAAATGGCTTATCCAATAAGACCAACTCCGCAAACAAGAAACACCCGACAAGATTTTTGGTCGGCGGTAGTGATCATCTGAATGCGTTCGCCTTGATTTATTTTTTTTTTTTTTTGCCTGACGGGACCATCCACTAACAACGTTATACTCCTATCCCTCCGACGTAGGTTGCAGAGGAGGACTGGAACGTCTTTAAAAAGTACCATATGAAAAGACGCGCTCTAGATGCAGGAATCAGAAACATATATTAGGTAACTCTGCGTTCTACCAAATCTAACCATCGCGTTCGCTGCCTACCCCTTCTCCCGGCGACCCTCAACCTTTCCCAACATCAAATCTTTCTCCAGCGACTCCTCTCTTCTCATCAGATGACCAAAGTAGCTGAGCTTTAACTTTAGAATTTGACCCTCCAATGAGCAATCAGGGTTTACGGTCGACAATATCGACTGATTTGATCTTCTGGCAGTCCAAGGAGCTCTCAAGAGTCTTCGCCAGCACCACAATTCAAACGCGTCAATTCTTCGGCGGTCAGCCTTTTTCACAGTCCAACTCTCGCATCCATACATCACAACTGGAAAGACCATAGCACGAGTTATACGGATCTTGGTTGGCAGACTAATGTCTCTGCTCTTTACTAGGCGGTCAAGGCTAACCATTGCTCTCTTTCCCAGAAGCAGGCGTCTCCTAATTTCATGGCTGCAGTCTCCTTCCGAGGTAATCTTGGAGCCCAAGAACAGAAAATCTGTCACAGCTTCCACTTTTTGTCCATTGATGCTCCAGGACTTGATAGGGCAAGACGCCATGATCTTTGTCTTTTTAATGTTCAGTTTAAGCCCAAACTTCTCACTCTCTTCTTGTACGCGCATAAGAAGAAGCCAAACTTCTCACTCTCTTCTTGTACGCGCATAAGAAGTCTCTTGAGTTTCACTTCACTTTCTGCCATTAAAGTGGTATCATCCGCATATCTAAGGTTGTTGATACGTTTTCCAGCAATCTTCACTCCAGCTGAAGACTCGTCCAGACCGGCCTTCCTCATGATGCACTCTGCATATAGGTTAAATAGGCAGGGCGACAGTATGCAGCCTTGACTCACTCATTTATCGATCGGAAACCAATCAGTAAGACCATGCCCAGTTCTGACTGTGGCCTCCTGCCCTTCATACAGGTTCCTGAGGAGACAGATGAGGTGAATTGGAACTCCCATCTCTTGCAGAGTTTGCCACAATCTGCTGTGATCTACGCAGTCAAACGCTTTCGCATAATCAATAAAGCAGAAGTAGATGGGTTTCTGGAACTCTCTTGACTTTTCCATGATCCAGCGAAGGTTAGCAATTTGGTCTCCAGTTCCTCTGCCCTTGCGAAACCCAGCTTGCACGTCCGGAAGCTCCCGATCCACATACTGCTGCAGCCTACCTTGGTAGATTTTTCGCATCACCTTGCTAGCATGCGAAATAAGCGCGATCGTGCGGTAGTTGGAACAATCTTTGGCACTGCCTTTCTTTGGAATGGGGATGTAAACTGACCTCCTCCACTCCTGTGATTACAGCAGGGTTGTCCAAATTTGCTGACATAATGTACACAGAACGTTAACAGCGTCGTCATGGTCGAGGTTTTGAAGCAACTCAGCTTGAATGCCATCAATTCGGCTAGCTTTGTTTTTAGCAGGGCTGGCTAAGGCCCATTCAAATTCACTCTTCAGGATGCCCGGCTCGAGATCAGTAATCACAACCATCTTATGTTGGGTTTGCACATTCGGGTCTTTCTTGTGCAGTTCTTCTGTGTATTCCTGCCACCTTCTTTATCTCTGAGGCTTCAGTGAGGTCCTTGCCTCGTTTGTCCTTTATCACGCCCAGGTTAGCACAGAAGCTTCCTTTGATATCTTTGATTGTCTTATACAGAGTTATACAGGTAGTTCAAAAGACGATCACAACATTAAAACTGACGTCTCAGTTTTAGCCGATGGAAGCGCGTCAAGTATGACGGCTACGTCGGTTTAGTCATTTATTTTCGAAAGCATTTAACATATTTCAAGTAAAATCAAACTATGAAAACGTGTTTACTCTAATGAAACAAAGAACAGTTTATGGTCTTCAATTTATTTGAGCAAAACTACGACACTGCATGACGCTCTGGCGTAGTCTGGTTTGGTTTGTTTTGCGGGGTTTAACGTCCCAAAGCGACTCAGGCTATGAGAGACGCCGTAGTGGAGGACTTCGGAAATTTCGACCACCTGGGGTTCTTTAACGTGCACTGACATCGCACAGCACACGGGCGCCTTGCTTTTAGCCTGCATCGAAAAGCTGCCGCCGAGGCCGGGATTCGATCCCGCGTCCTTGGGAACAGTAGTCGAGCACCTTAACCACTACGCCGCCGCGGCGGGGTTCTGGCATAGTCATCAAAGGAAGTACATAAACACGAAACGCTCCACGCATCTACTATATCAGCCATAAAGAGAGGAAAAAAAAAACAGCATTGCGCTACCACTCTTTGAACCTGTTTTTCTTAGATAATTTAAGATATAACTTCATGCCTAAATCACACCTTCTACATCTACCATAATGCGCCAATATTTTGAAGCATGTACTTGACAATAGATCGTCTTTTTACACCGATTTTACATGTGCGAAGCAACACCGTGCGAACGCGCTTTCCTTCACTGGCCTTGCAAAGAGACATTCGAAACTGAGGCGACCTTTAGACCACTGGCTCCAGGATATCAAATGCGCAACGGTGGGGTACCCAACATTGGCAGCACAAGAGATTTCTTCCTATTTTTATTTTGGGGCGGTCTTTTAGTTCTTCTTGGAGAACATGAATTAAATGGAGCATGGTTTGACACAACCATACCAGGAAGAAAGATGAGCTGACTGTTCCTCAAAATATAAAAGCGTTCCAATGTCAGTTACCCTTTATAGAGAGAGAATTGTACAAAATTTATTTCCAACTAAAAATAAAGCGTTATAGTGAGCCTCTTTCAGGATCAAATATGTAAGAATGAGGTTTTGAGTGGCACCTATACATGTGAAACAGATAATTATTCTTCCTCCCCTCACCAAGCACACAGACCAGGTTCTCGATTACACCAACACGCTGTCCCTTTTTATCCTGGTTTTGGCAGGGCGTCATCACGTGACTAAAGAACTGCAATGTTTTTCAGTTTACTCAAAGAACAAATTATCAGCAGGATCAGGCTTCCACGACAAGCATTACTGAGATTCCAAATTTCGAATACTGTGCCTTTTACCTCATAAAAATGACTTAATAAAAGTACCGAAAAATTTCAAGAAAGCAACCTACATTTTGTATGCTTGAAATATTCTTCTAAGAACATAAGTCAAAAATTTCCTTAATTCTTTCTCTGAACCTCACAGGCTCATATCGCGATTCCGAAACCAGTGAGCGAAACATATTCAGCGGTGTTTAAACCGCTTGTGTTTTCTCTACTACGCGCTCACTTTGAGCGGTGCGTCTTTTGAAAAGAAGAGTGGAAAGTAGCAATATTTCTTCTTTACAATAGTTTCCAGTGTCTCCTAATTTGCGGGCTGACTACACAAAAGTACCACAGCTTTTAGAGCATTGACCACATCTGCTCATTGGTCTGGCACGGGCTCTGTTCACTAAATATGGGGCTTCTTACTGAATGTTGTATGTCGTCCTCGCACACCTCAGAACCGCATTGAGTTCAACTTTAAAGGAATCCCACTTTCTGGGTATAAGAACAAAGCGGCGAATAAAAATATCTTCTTCAACGCAGCGGAAGTTTAAATAAAATTGTCTTATTTAATTGGATCACGCAAAATTCTACAGAAAATTCATCGAATGCTGTATTCTATGTCCCTTTCAGCGGAGCAAACTCGAGCGTAATTCAATTAAGACTCGACGCGAGCTCACTTTGTGGAAGGCAAATGCTCTGGTAACGTAATGCTAAAAATTAAGTTTCGACCATCATTTCGGCCAAAGGAATTGGCGGATGAAGGAAGCCGCAGTTCCTACGTGCACACGCACAAAAAAAAAAAAATACTGCGCTCTATGTTCCCTGCCTTTGTGAAGTCTTGTGCAAATAAGAGAGTTTCAAACATAGTTGCCTAATTACTCTGTTCTAAGATTACCACCGGAGAGGTCTCGGTCGGCCCAATTGAGGAAACGCATTCACTCGCTGTAGGAGAAAAATTTCGTGGAATGAAAGAAATTTCTTTCAAGTCTTTTAATGTTGCTCTCGTTATTCATCACTTGCCATAGCCTTCTCCCATCGTTTCTCATAAGATGTATTATGCTACCAGAAACGTTTTCCCTCATGATCTTATAGAAACGGCGACAGTTTTTGGAGGTAACGTGCATTTTCTCCTTGAAAATTTGGCTACGTCTGGCTAATACAAACATAAAATCACCAGATTATTACGATACTTCATAGAGCGAAATCCCAGCAGTGGTAACTCTCCAAGAACTTCAGTTTCGAAATATGCCAAGGTAAAGAACATAGGTGACATATTTCTGCATGTGTGCCATGTGAGACTGTCACGCATAACTACCTCTTCAACTGGCAATCAATCATTCCCCAGTTCTTGATTTTTTAGAGTAAAAAAGGCATTTTCATAACGCATGCCGGCACCGCCGCCGTATTTAGATGACCAGGCCTGCCTCGAGTGGTGCGTCGGAGCCGTGAGTACGTTTCTCTTCTGCACGAACCTATTTGACTGCGGATAACATGAACAATCCCTAAGCTCTGCGTTAATTTCGTGGTGCAACCACACTATATATGGCAGTTTCGCTTCCTGCGGTTCCCTTCTCTGATTTATATTCCCGTTCAAAAACTTTGCTGCTTCGTAACCACTATTGTGTTACTTTGTAAGCCTATTATACCAAAAGCCACACAAAACAAAAATATTATAGCTCAGAAGCTCTGACATTACGTGAAAAATCACCCGGCATTGATATAAAGCCCCGATTTAACAAAGCCGTTCCAATGTTCCAATTTCCTTGCTTGGCCTGAGGGTTACATGCCTGAATAGGGATCCAATCGTTCAGGTTTCATTTCCCGTGTTACCTTCCCCTCTGTCAGCTATCGAGTTGGTAGTTGGGCACTCGGATAGGTATCTATAACACCTCCATGCCTGAAATTCATGTGACCTGCCAACTCCCACAAATCGAATACATGCTCGTGATTTTAGGCTCACAATGCTTATAAGACTCAACCTTACCCTTCTTAAATTTCCACCTTACATGTCTACCTTCTTTTCCAGCCGTGTCCTACTGAATTCCCTAGGCGTCACAGTCACAGCAGCATCATTTACAATGTTTGCAAGGGGACCTTACGGGGTAGTCTACCATGGGTAAACGTAAGATTCGCATTTAAGTGTTAAACGCAATAACGTTAAAGGGTCCCTCAGGATTTTAACGCTCTCAATCACCAGACTGTCCTATGCCTGTGTTCTAGATGACTACTGCGGGTATCGGGAGGCCGACAAGAATCTTGCGACAAAGGTTGGACAGAAGTAACTGTGATAGGGAGCTTCTCTGGGTGCCTCTATAGCCGCTCACTCGTTACAACGAGAGTGATGGAGACACCAACGACACTCAAGCCAGGAGTGGGCGCTTAAGAGCTGCTGGTTTGGTTTGTGGGGTTTAACGTCCCAAAGCAACTCAGGCTATGAGAGACGCCGTAGTGGAGTACTCCGGAAATTTCGACCACCTGGGGTTCTTTAACGTGCACTGACATCGCACAGGCTTAAAAGCTGTTCTTTATAAAAGTGTTCTGAGAGGATATTCCGGCGTTTCGGCAACAGCACGGAGACACCGTGGGCATTATAATTTCGTAATTTTGCAACGCCAAAAATTAGAGCGCCAAGATGGAAATAAAGTCAATATTGCAGATTGGTCACCTCGCTTCCTTGTCCGCAGGCTAAGGCTTTGCGAGTGTGGGGAGCCAATGTAAACGTCCTCACATGGCAAACTTGGCACATGGCTCAAGTTTTCCAGGCTTGGTGGGTGGAACTCAGTGAAATTGCGCTCACGGGTAGTTTACGAGATGACAACGGAGAGCTTTAGCTAAACGTTTGCAAGATAGCGGAATTAGGAAAAGATACCATGTGTGGCGCAAGAAACTGATTACCAGAGAATAGGTTTAGTACACCGTTATGAAACGATTAAACACGGTCTTTTTTGCATGGAGGCCAAATGGCGTTCATGAGTGGTGGGTAGTGCTGATAATTCGCGAAATACTTTCTGTACCAGAGTCATTTTGAGCGAATTAATGCAGTAATGTTCGTTTCTGCCAAAAACATTTCCAAGAAATGCTTCGGCAACTAAAATTATGTGCATTATAAAACGTAAATCTGAATAATGGCGTCTTCTGGTAAAAGAAAGTACGAACTTCAAGAACAAGTGTACTTTCTCTCACGTGGCGCATAATGTACGAAGTGTTTTCGTAAATGCAGTACAAATTGCCGTATTCTGCGATGTGCGCCACTTGTTGTGGACGTGTCCATCAACAACGCACATCAGACAACGGATAATCATGAAGGTGGGCCTGCGGTGGAATCGCGATAGTGATTATGAGAAATGGACAATGGACAATCGCTATACTGCTAACCTTCTCGAATTCATAAGCACAACTGGACTGCACTCCTTCTTTTAACTTTCTATCTCCTGCATCCCATTCCCCCTTTCTCAACTTATGCCTTGTGGCAAACTCTTCGAAAAAAAAAAATTGCCGTATTAAAATTTTAAGTTATATAAAGCAGGTTGATAGCGCTTAAAAACTATTTCTATTACGTGTGCCTTTTCTGAGCAGTTGCAGACGGTATACCATAGCGGATGAAGGCTCCCTTGGGCTTTTGCGGGCTAGAATCAGAATTGCATCACAAAACTGTACCAGATTAAAGCATCGAGTCACAGCGAGAGGCAGCAACACGAGCGGTTACCGGTACAAGTGTCAGCAAGGACCACAACGACTTCTGATTTAACTGAGGCAGGCAGTTACTGCATAGAAGGGCGCGGCAACATTTTTACGTTAAGTACGCGGAAACCGCGAAGCTCACTTCTGAACATTGCGTGCTTGCGCTAACGTTATTTCTCTGTTAGAGCTCTGCGCGTACGCGCTTTAGATCCATTAGACAGATTTAGTTTACCGTGATCCGCTACCGTGATCCGCCATCGCGCGTTCCCTTGCGCATGCCCAGACCCCGTGACCTCCTTGATGCCGGCAGATGGCGCCACATACTGGACGTTGGCTCATAGACCTTCCGCGTCGGGACCAATCAGCCCACGCGCGGTAGAGGGTCACGGCGGCGGATCGTGGATCACGGTAAGCTGAATCTATTATTGCACTGCGCACGGATCACACAGATCCCGCTACAGAATAAACAGCTCTAATATAGACGCGCACACGGAGAAAAAACCCCATACAACCGAAGCTTGGCACGTTGGAACGAACCGTTCTTGTATCGGACTTCGTAGGTTATTCTAACATTTCCGAGCTCTAGAGTGGTTTGCATTGTCCGTTCAAGAAATCACGGTTAGCTCAGACCGAATTGCACTGTTTAGAGTGCAGTTCGGCGCGCTCCTTTCACAGACAGTGCCCGAAAAAAAAATGACCAAGACGGGAGCCCTGGCGTTGTTCAGAACAAGAGAAGAGTTCCTACAAACCCAATTTAGAACAATATATTGTTCTTGCCAAACATGCAGCAGTACTGCGGCGATTAACAAACCAGGAAATACCGACCAACCTTAAAAATCTCGCCATACAGACGTCGGTGTCGGAAGCAAGCTCTCAACCAGGTCGCGCTGAGGCGTGTGCCTGTTGGCTTCAAAGTCAATTAGCTTTTTTGTCTATTTCTGTCCCGAGGTGTAGAGTGGCCACCTAGACGAAAGCCCGCGTCGCTATCCGCAGCCTGTACGCTTTTCGTACACGGTCCTGCAGCGCCGGTGCCAGTGGCGACCTCATTTTCCGGGGCACCATCGACTCTCTCGTATTCAAACGCCCTGCTGGTGCAACGAGACAGCTCTCGAATCGGAGGCCGGGCCGAAATTGCCGAGTGCCCAGAGTGAGCAAACATTGAGCACTCACTGCGTGTGTGCCCGCCACTTTCGCGGCAGCCAAAAGCGAGTTCACCGTATCAGAAAGGAGGAACTAAAGAAACCGAGCAATTTGCGAGCTTTTAACGCTGGTCTAAATATTTGCTCGCAGTATAAACCAGGCAAAACTGCTTTAGCGCCAATTGAATGGATATCAAGTTTGGTATCGTACAAGGGTATTGTGCGAGAAAATGGCGCTGCAAAGGACTCTGAATCCAATGAACCGGCATTACTTTGGGTTTACAACAATTTTATGTGATTTCTAAAAATACCGCCGTCGAAATTTCCGGGGTCCTCTACTACGGCGTCTCTCATAGCCTGAATCGGTTTGAGACGTTAAACCCCAAAAAACCAAACCAAACTAAACCAGCCATTTAAAAACCATTTTGCAGCAAAAATAGTGTTTTTTTTTTTTTTATCGCCAGGGTATTTCAAATTCGGCCATTAACTAAAGCAGTCAAATCGGATTCATTTCTCTTCTCGATTTTCCGTGAATACAGGAAAATTAATCTCAACCATGGACCGATGAGTGCATACGAAAACAAAAGGATTACAGAATATGAAATAAACTGACTCGGCTCTACTTTCATCTCTATTCACTTCGACTCAACAATCCGTACGTCGCTGCTCCCGTATCGGCTTTGATCTATTCGTTCATTCCGCGCACTGATCCGAAAAGCTTTACGCAGTGAATTTAGAACAGGAGGTTGTGATCCCAAGGTGCACACGATGGATCTCTCACTGTAGATCAAACTTACTAATGCTGTCAGGAGTAGAACGAAAGGACTGCAATGATCGCGAACGTCTTTTTTCTGTCCAGTTTGTCTTTTGCAGCGGTACACTTGCTAAACAATTCCTGCTGCCAGCACAATTTCATTCCGGTAGGAAAGCGCTGCTTACAATACAAGTGAAAAAAGAAAAACAAAGAAACAAGAAAAGAAACCATTGTCTTTATACTGCTGGGTACAAGCTGACACCAATCGGTGACAAAGAAATATCTAGGTGCCGCTGCTATAGCCGGGTGTGGGTAACGGCTTATAGGTCAGGTCAAGTAAAGTTCATGTTATAAAGGTCAGGAAAGTAAATTTGTCTTTAGTCTTACTGTTAAGAGCACTTCCAGGGCTAAAGTAACTCAAAACACATAGTGCGTACTGGTGAAACCGCAAAATTCGGTGGAAACTTATAAGCTCGGCTTGAGGGGTATCACGCTATAGTATCTGTTTGTCTCTTCAGCGTCCTGTATCCCTCTTTAAATACCTTTTCACAGACGCAAGAACAGACCTCATGTCATGTTTTATTTTAATTTTTGAAAATTTCCTACAATCCACAAAGGCGCCTTTAAACAAACGCAGCAACCCATGGCGACAAGGCGGACGTGTTTTACTCGTGCCCGAATGGTGCTGGTTTCAGTTATTGTCTCTTCCCAAAGCTCTTTTCAGCGCAATCAGTATACTTTATATTCTTACATGTCTTAATGACGTAATTAAAGTTTATTTGATGGTGTAAGCAATTTGAACTTTTTGTGGCGTCGAAACCTTGCATGTTAATTAGGAATTGTGTAGTGACGTCATAACTCTTCTACAGTATGATCGGTGTCCAGCGCTGGATTTACCATTGCAATGTCATGTGGTTGCAGTGTCAAGGCCATTTCTACCGATCCGTATTTTCATCACAGAACGCTGGCGTTTGCTCCCAGCCCGCCGTAATGCTGCGGCATTAATGAGGCTTTCGGCCACGATCAGTATTTATTACCTATTGCGAACCCTTGGGTCCAAGCAGGGGGGAAGAGGTGCATAGAAACCTTTCGCTCAGTATGCAACCGTTGAAACATTTTATTAAGCGGATATGTAATCTTTGACTAAATAACACGCATGACATGGGTTTAAATTTTGTAGAGTGGCCCCAAGACGTTTCCTAAAATTTCCAGGAGACCTATTTTAATACTGCCTTTAGCACGATGTGGTGCAGACGTTGCCCGTCGAGTAACCACATCTTTCCATCTAAAGTGCAAACACGGCTTGACAAGTGACGTAAATCTTCAGACCTTGTCTGCTTGCCTCTTTCATGTCCTTATTTTATATAGAAATAAAACGCCACAAGACCTCAATGTGACGCAGTATGGCCTACGACCACCCGAAACCAAGCTGGGACCAGAACACGTAATGAGGCATACAGCATACCGAGCCAGGCCAGGCGCCAGCATGCAGGGTGATATTTATGAGGTTTCTAAGCCTCTAAAATAGGATGTCACCGAAATAGCCCAGGGTCGCATAACAGTATGACATGTGCAGTGCACGCAAATGACAGAGAGTGCGCCATTGAAATGAAGTTATGCTTGTTGTAAGCTAGAATTACACTTTCAGAAAATTATTAGTTGCGTTGTGTCTGGAGGCTTGTAAGTTGGAACTGATGTCTTGCACAGTTTCAGAGCTGTTATCGCGCTCGGAAAAATTAGTGAGAATTGGTTGGATGTTACCAACAAAATCGTAGCAATTAGGTTACATGCATAGTCCTGAATGAAAAACGCAGCGCATGCTGTTGGCAACGTTCAGTAAATTGCGTCACACTTCAGTCTTGTTTTTCGTTATCTGGGTCTTCTTGCGCGATTCCGTGATAGTTCTGAGTTATAGCGGTCGTAACCGCCTGTGGGTCAAGCGGGGAATGTAGTCCGCATGCATAAACTCGGTCTCACTGCAACAGCTTGCAATTGTTATTAGGCTTTTGACAACCTCAGGTCCTGTCTTTGACGTAAGTCAGACGAGCACGAAAATATATCGTTCATATGAGCCTATGCTTACACTTTGGGATCGCAAGCGTCTAGCGCAATGGTTTGTTTTGCAGATATTACAGGGCAGAGAAATTTCAAAACTTCAGTATTTAAAGATTCGAGCGGAGTCTGAAAGGGACGGCGAAGTAAACATTACAATCTTCGTTTACGGCAGGTATACACAAATGTCTGCGTTGTCGAGAAGACCCCTTATACGATTACATCTGCAATTAGTCCTTTATAACATGGGTGCCACTTGCGACGCAGGTAATGTCGCACTAAATGTCTTATGTTTGGATATCTTACTGATGTTAACGCCTGCGGAAGAGTCAAATGCCTATCATAAATATGTAGGCGGCAAATATATGCCTTCTTCAGCGAAAATAGACCTTAATATTGAAACTTGTTTTTGCACTTTTTTTCTTACAAATCGCAAACAAAGAGCTGCCCTTACTATTTTTAATGGCTTACTACATAGAGTGCAAGTCCAGATGACGCACTGGTTCTGACGAAAACAATTGCACGGCCGAAAGAGAACATTAGGAGACTCAACAATTTGGCTAAGAGACTATACTCTTGTGGAACTATGTACTAAATCAGTCCTATTAACTGCTGTCTTGCGAGACCCACAGACCTTTGACGACAATATTCTTCTTCGCCGATTTTTCAGTTCATATGTAGCGCAGACTAGTATTTTATCCTCTTCTGCTGATTAGTCAGCTCGGATATAGCGCAAACGCATGTATCTTATTACGCTAGTTAAATATGCCGCAGTTTACCAAAGTTCAAACTCGTGGACTACTAAAGGAGATAACGTTCAGCCATTAATAAGATCTAATGCAAATGAGAGCTAATAAATGCTACACAAAAGACACATGCTCCGAAATCCGGCTTTTTCATAAGGCCGCTCTGCGCATGCGCGCCCCTCCCCAGGTTGAAAACAAACCACCACCTCAGCTGCACATGCGCAGTTCCTGGCCTCCGTGATCGGCGCAGCCGCAACTGATCTCGGAGGCCATGTGTAGTTAATATTCGTGACAGGCGTATGCGACAGATGGCGGTAGCTGTCCAGAACACACACCGTCATTTCGCTGGCACCAAGGGCGTTTTCAACCAGTAGCAGATGAATTTTCAACCTTTCCCAGAGGACGCCACATTTTGTGAAAAGGCAGATTGCCAACAAAAGAAATCTACTGCCTCTTTAGCGCAGATAAACGAGGATGACTCACACTTGAGTAGTGCAGATATTTTTTTTTCCCCTAGCCCCTGCTGTGAACGATCAAACCGATTCCAAGGGCGAGATCTTTTGAATTAAAGTCGGGCAGATTGTACCATGCGTTCGTACTTCGACATGTATCTATGCAAAAAGCATAAATTCAAACTTTTTCAAGTAAACATTTCACTGAATTTTACCCGACACAAACATCGCATACTGAAGGTCTTTTCCAGGGTAACTACCAAGCTTTTAGGGCGTCCCCCAACCCAAAACTATATTGGCTTCATACCAAAACGCTCGGGCCTCGGGATTGGAGATACTGATCGTGCCCACCTATACACATGGACCGATACTATCGTATCGAAGCAATTTAGGTGACTTTTTGCTCAGTTTAACGCAATTCCTTCTTCAATAATGAAATGCCACTTTGTCTAAAGTGGCTCAGGCTAAGTGAAGTTACTGGCGTAGTTGAGTGGAATAGTTGTGCTCTTTAGAATTTCGTTGGGAGTGGCGTACCGGTGGTGTCTAAGCAGCTGATAAGAACAGGAGGAAAAAGCTAACCTGGTGTCCTGCTGGCTTCGTTTCAGGTAAAGGGCTTCACCGACCAAAACACGAGCTCTATAATGATGATGGGAGGAAGTCTGCAGCCGGGGTACGGCTGCTGGGGCAGGCGGATCTGAATCCAGTCGCTCAATCTTTCTAATCTAGGAGGCAGTTCTCTTGACATACCTGTTTGATAAGTGATAGTAACATCGGTTTTAAAAGAGTGTGGAAAAGTAAGAACCTTGTAAACAAGACGTTCTATGACAAGCATCAAGGCATTGGGTTGGAAGAAGTGGTATATTTTTTTTAGGAATATGATTTTTTTTCCACAGTCCGGAACAGAAGAGAGGCAGTTAAAAATCGTACTGAGGCTTAAACTCGGTTGGGAGGTTTTGTAGCGACCAAAATATTCCCACATCGTTGTGAAACAATAACTATTACCCACTGCTTATTACAATGCATCATTCGTACTGGGCAGTTGCGTCCGTGACGATTAGTATTAGGAATGGTAAGAACATTTTGCTTTATTTATCATGCTTGAACGTAAAAGTGCTCAGTGAATTAAAAGCACTTCCTTCCTAAAGAGAGATGAAAAAAAAAACGTTATAGCGGCTTTTAGCAATGGAAAATATTTGCTTTTAACTTCAACTTTTCTACTTCGCTCTATGGCAGATAGCGGCGGTTTGCAGCACTAAGCGGTGTGAAGTACGGCATGACGAGAAGCCAACAGTTGTGATTGTGGCCACATGTATCTTGCGACAGAAAATTATGTCGTGATTACTGCGTTAAACATACAGATGGGACTATTTACTCGGGAGTCACTGACATCAATGTGAAATGTTCCATACAGTTGTAATAGAAGTTCTGACATACTACTGACTGATGCCAGGCCAACTATTACACCGCTTTAAATAAAACGATGAGCATTATTTACTAAATAACCCTCCCCCCTCCCCCCCCCCCCCCCCCCTTCTAATACTTTCGCACATGTCATAAACGCAACTTAGGGCCTCTCCACGAAAAGACATACCGGAAAACATGCTCTCTCCCAGTTTACCATCATTGCGCTGTGTTTGTCTAAAAAAGGAAATAAAAAAATCAGTTGTTGCTTAGCTCTGGATAACCCTAGTTTAATTGCAAAAACTTCTTTGCCTGCTACATTATTCCCCTATCACGTTGTATCAGTGTAAGGTGCTACATTATTGGGGACACTTAACCTCATCCTTTAAGGATATGACGCGAGAGCGTAAGCTACCAGCCCACATATAAAGTCACACTTCAACCAAGCCATAAGGACGTGCCTGCGTGTTGTAGGGGTAACGAGAATGCAAACGGTTCTGGCAGGCTGATTCTGATATCACCCTCCCATATGAAAGGAGCAACCCGAGTTGGCAGCGAAGGACTGTAAGTCGCAATACCCTGTAGAATAAATACCCATTAAAAAGAAGAGGCGCATCACTAAAAGTAACGAACAAAAATATGTGGAAAATATAACATGAAGAAACGAAATCAAAGCGCACTATATGTAAGTGAAAAGATATCAATAGGGAACGGATTGATATCCACACTGAATATGTTTGGGCTCTTCGTAAATATAAGCACCTTCTAAGGTTTAAGACATGTTGCGTCGCAAGCCAAAGTTTTAATGAAAGTAAATAAAGAGAGCAACAGCAACTGTATGTCCTTATTATTGCTCCTTTTAGAAGGTCTCGAAGCCTACAGCCAGCACAGCATCAATTTTTCTAACGACTAGTTTAGATCATTTCGAGACTGTGACCTGCACTCGCGTCAGCCAAAAGCTGTGTCCCGCAGTCACGTAGCGCAACCAGATGCACTAACCGGCCAACGATGCACGACGCATATTTAGAAATCCGGCAAACACGCAGTCCCTGCGCGTGACGCAGTCGGCACTCCAAATAAGCGGAGGCGTAGACGATACTACACAAACATCCAGCACAGGGATGGAGGGAGGGTACAACGTCAAGGGAGGGGAAACACGCTTTGATATTAACTCAATTCCTTTGATGTCACGTTTTTCCGCCCGACGACCTCTTTAGGAACGCGACTGCTTCATAGGGGACCCGTTAGGCCATTCAACCTCGCAACGGCGGGGATGGTCACGTGGGTAAGCAGGTACCTACGTGCTCCTCACTTATTTACGTTTTCAATATCCTTTTTAAAATCAGGCGCGGGTTTCCATTGAAAAGTTGCTGGTTCGCAGTACAGAGCTCTAATTATACTAAGTTCGCACCTTAAGTGTAACAGAAGCATTTTATTTTCAAGGAGTTATAAATGGGGCTTCTCTGGAATGAATAGCGTTGCACCCGACTCTACTTGGGCTGTCGGTTGTAATGAACAGTTGTAATGTGAACAAATTAAAAAGTTTATGGCCGTTATCTTTATCGGGCAATGCTACAGAGTCTACACAACAGTGTATACAGCGCAATACCTGTAACTTCTTCGATCTTTCAATAAGTGTGACTTCTGCCTGGGTTGTCTACCGCAGAACCGAGACATAGGCATAATGCGTAAATGTGGTGAATGCGTCGTTCAGGATATTAGTATCTTCTTGCGAGCCATTGGCAGATGTAGCTAAATTACTGGCAGGAGCTCGAACGCTTTTTTGTAACAAAGCTTGATATAGATAGGCATTGACAGAGAAGTTAAAATTGGCTGCTGAAGGCTCAGGACATGCTGCTAACAACGAAAATAATTAGGGTTTTGCTTAATTCGGCAATCTGAGCGGCTCAGAAGCTACTGGCGATGATTACAAGTCATCGAAGACGCCAGTGAGGTATGTGTAAGACATGTGCCTCATACGTCTGTGCATAGTGTGATAACTAATAATGTGAAAGCAACAGTTGTGATTATGAAAGGACTTTACATTCATATTCAACCCCGCAGCATAATTTTGAATTGAGGCGAGGAAAATTTGATAGAAGAGTTTTTATTTTTATCTCAGTCTTTCATTACACTAGTATTCCGAGTCATCCTTCACGTTCTACTTACGCAAATTGATTGTGCCAAACCACCCAGTCAGCGCCCAATCCTAGAAAAAGTAATTTGCAATTTGTAAAAATATACTCCCGAAAATTGAGAAAAACAAACAATAATGACGCAGGAAATAGACTGGTCACACATGCTACCAAAATATTGCGATTCCGAGGTCAAAGAATGGCTGTGAATAAAAATGATCGAGATAACGAAGGTGAGAATTCTTTTGTTCATAGGTGCAAGCAAGCCTACGCATGATGCGGAAAAGCAGGTTGCTACGTCTTTGCACCCTAATATGCAAAACCGATACAGACATTTGGCATTTCGATTGCCAGATGTCTCCTCCAAAATGACGCCGAAACCAGTTGCAGATATGTGGCGTTGCCCTGGCCCCCTGTAAGCAGTGGATTTAGCGGAAAATAAATATTGGTTTATGAGTATTGCGAGCGAGAAACATTATATAGTTACTAAAAAGATTTGGAGCGCTAAAAGATGACACAGAGAAAAAGGTGCACAGGACGGCGCTACTATATATTGTTGTCTTGTTATTATATAATTAAGCTGTGCGTATCAGCCGTCAAACCACTCTAGATGAAGACAAAAAAACTAACTTTATAGCGTTTTCGTTTTGTTTTTCAATTGACATCGAGACATGGCCCACCCCACTTCCTCTATAAATTTCAGGTGGCGGGAGAGTGGGCGATTACTCTGAATATTGCGGTATATCCAAGCATTTTAAGTCTTCCACCTTTCTCCTAACAGAGCAAGCGGGAGATGTTCATCTCTGACTTCTGCCTCCGTTCTACAACGAAACCTTTCTGTTCCGTCTAGCAGGCATGGTATGTGGAAGTTGGCACATGCTTGAGAACCAAGACGCCGCTTCCTTGTCAGGGGACGGAATCTCAAAAAAGACGGCGCTCTTTTTTTTGTCGTGGTGAGCCAGAACTGGTAGCGTGATAAACATTATCGGGCTGCTGAAGTTCTCCCTTTAATGGTATGGCACGATAGTATAGACATATAAAGCCCAGCTTTAAAAAAACCTTCTAGTTGCTTGCGTGTCCTTGGCATTCAAGAGCATTGGAGGGTTGATTCTTACTAAAGCGAAAGCCTTTAATGGCTCATGCTGCCGTGGACAAAATGTGTCCCGCTTTTACGGCGGCTCTGATTGGCCGAGGCGGGATGATGTCGTAGAGGTCTAGAACAATCACAGAGCACTACCACAGTATGCGCGAATGCATGCTTTATATGGCCATATTATCATCATTAATCAATTACAAATCAATAACTTAGTGATTGTTTAATTACTACCAATTAATGGATAAATATTTCAATCAATAACTAATTAACGAGATACTCAATCAATGAGTAATCAATTAGGGAAATAATTATTTACCTACTTAATGACTAGCGATTCAATAATAATTATTGAC
This sequence comes from Amblyomma maculatum, assembly GCF_055883805.1. NCBI lineage: Eukaryota > Metazoa > Arthropoda > Arachnida > Ixodida > Ixodidae > Amblyomma > Amblyomma maculatum. The sequence goes on along the minus strand of NC_139354.1, from coordinate 33,299,915 downwards.
TAATTATTCAATTAATTACTAATTAGTACCAGTTGTGTAGCAGAATGCGGCACTCAGGCTTTCGCTTTTCACTACTTTAGTCGCTAAAGTCCATCGTAATTTTTTACATTTTCCCACATCATATAAGACGCTTGAGGTGGCAGCTCCTCCCAACTTTATGATTTTGCGCGGCCTTGCTACGTCGCACAAATAATCGAAGAACCAAAGGTCGGCGTTGTCAACAGCCAGCTACCACCTGCCACCTGCCAGCGTCATGCCCGAGAATTTTCGCTTACAAAGCTTACGCCGACACCGACGCCCGATTTTTGAATTCGCCTACCGAGACAAATGCCCGAACGACTGTCCCTGCGTGCATATCGCTTCTAGATGCTGAAAGCAGTGAAAGAGGGGCACGAGCAGGAATAACAACCCCGTGTTGCCTTCCCTTAGTCGAGTCTAAACCTTAGTAGACATGCTTGCCGCAATAACGTTGGGAGTCATTGTGACGCATTTGTGATGCATCTGCTGGTCTGAAAAATTTCATGAGATTGTCTCAAAGATAATGTCAGCTATATTGTTCCTAGGCACTCATTTTGAGTCAAACATATTTGCTTCAGTAGCAGGGGCATCCAGAAATGTATATTGCAGTGTTTTCAATCAATCTGTAGTGAACTACACGAGGATATACGAAGACGAGGATTAAATAGGTGAGAATATCACGAAGACGAGGATAAGGACGACGAAGTGCCGCTGCGCTGCTCGTGCTCGCTTGTGGAGACTGAGACTGGCTGTGTTCTTGTGTGGTTCGCCGTGAAACTTCGACAGGGCTATTATCCCTGTTAAAGCACAGTAAAAACCCCCTTTCACTTGGTGGAGGTGCTGGAATTAATCAATCAATCAATCAATCAATCATTTATTCCTAAGTAAACATATTCGCTTACTACTTCCAGTGCTTCGTTACCTAACGTAAACTGCTGTTCCTTTCCGAGCCTGCTGGACATCACCTTAGTCTTCTGCATATTGATTTTTAAGTCTACTTTTCTACTTTTCCTGTCTAGGTCATCAATCATTATTTGCAGTTCGTCTCCTGAGTTACTTAGCAAGGCAATGTCATCAGCAAATCGCAGATTAGTGAGGTATTCTCCATCTATCCTTATCCCTAACTGCTCCCATTCCAAGTCTCTGAATACTTTCTCTAAGCAAGCTGTGAATAGTACTGGGGAGATTGTGTTTCCTTGCCTAACACCTTTCTTTATGGGAATTTTGTTACTTTCTTTAAGCAGAACTGTGGTGGCTGTGCAGCCACTATATATATCTTCCAGCACTTTCACGTACGGCTCGTCTACCCCATAATTTCGCAATGCCTGCATCACCGCCGAGGTTGCAACTGAGTCAAATGCGTTTTCGTAATCAATGAATGCTATGTACAAGAGCTGATTATATTCCGAACATTTTTCTATCACCTGGTTGATGGTATGTAAGGACATGTAACAAATATTTTCAGGCTTCTTAACATAATTCGCCTCTCTACTATAACTTGAATTGCAATCCCATTTTCATCAGTGGAAAGGAAGCATCCTTGTGAGAAAAAAAAAGCAGTGAAGTAAAAAACTGCGATAAGGAATAGCATATCGACAAGCGCATTTGCATTGAGTGCGGATATATAATAACATACCTTCGGTCTCAATGACTGCGCCGTCCCCTGAGAGACGGTCCGCGGATGCGAGGCGCTCAAGTGTGGGAACCATGTCCCTCTAGGATGGGATATGGTGGGAGACGGAGAAAACGCGATGGGAACACACGACAAAGAATAACAGAGGGAGCTTTGCTATGACGCACAAGAGAGCCGCGCCAACAGAGAAAGCATTTTCATGTCCAGCACATTTGATGACGCGTGTCCGGCAATTCTTGCGTAACTTGAGCAGTGTTCGGCGCCAAGGAACAAGCCGTGATGCTTTGGATCATGTCGTCATTTACAGATGCGTTCGGATGACGCCGACAGATTCACAGAGGAAACGTTATTGCCGTCCGAAGTGCGGCGAAACTCGCGGAGCATTCAGCAGAAGAATTGTCACCAGAGACAGACACCTTCTGGCGCTTTGAAGAGGCTCTTTAGATTTCTTAATATCTGTTTTAGAAGCGAGCCGTGCACGTAGGTAACTTTTTTGTGTTGTGGTGATCTGACTGCGGCCGGTACACTGCGACGAAACACTGGGCGCCCCGAGTGGGCGATTACGGCAATCCAGCGACAGGTATTATCTGAGACTTGCTCGGGTGGATGTGGATCTTGTATTATATGTCTAATTTCTCTGTACGACATTAAGAACTCTGCAGCATCGTTGCATTAGAGTTAAGCCCGATGGGACGGTTATCCCTCCTCCGTCCTGAGTCCTGTAATGACGTCGAACACATTCTGAACAGGCAGAGTAAACGATGGCGCATTAATCCGCAAGATAAAAGACTGGCTATAAATTGTCACCCATTTTCTTAGCAGAAGCAGGTATTTTAAGGAGATTTGGAAAAATCTTGCTTATTTTATATGCACCTAGCTGTAACTTTTTCTTTCATCTTACTCTCTCTTTCCTCTTGCAAAACACTCCCCAGTGTTTACTTTTCAAGCAGTTTTCTGATGACAACTTTAACCTGCTCCATCCATTATAGCAGAAAATTATCGCAAAAATATTCGAGACGCAATGCCACTGTGCGTCCATCTAAAGCTAAACTCCATAAAAAGAATTCCGCTTTACAGTCATTTTTTGTCTTACGTCTTTACAGGGGAAATTATGAAGGAACGCGCACGAGCTTGTAACGGGAATGATTGAGAGTTAAGTGTTGTGTGATGCCAAACGATGTTTAGCAAATATGCTGTTTTTCTTCTCCTGCAATGTTATAAAAAAAAAAGACTTCTTTCTTAAGATCGCTTACAGCAGCACTGAAAGTTCACATTTAAATCTGTTGAGACACATTGGTTAGCGTGAACCCGGCAATACTCTGTTTTCGCTATAACCGCTTCCATTGACAACAGCCACATTCCATGGTTGTTAACATGGCGGCGACTCGTCGGTTGCTCAGTCTAGTGCAGAGTGCAGGACACCTGTATTTTTGAGACCACTGTGGGAAATAAGATGCGGTTATGCAGACGTTCATGGGAATGAGCTGCGCTTCCAATGGGGGGCAAAAACTCTTTATATTTGTTCCCCTGCTCTCGACGAGTAATAAAAACTACCTTAGAAAACCAATTGGCCGAGTTTATGAAAATACATGTGGCGCAACCAGTACACACGAATGTTCCCATATTTTTATTTTGTCATTTAAACTTGGCGTTCAACAAACTCGTACATATAAAAATATATTACTGCAAGCTGCTCGGTTAACACATACGTAAACTTCTGTTTATCTCAACATATTTACGACCCCACAGGCGTTACAGAGGGCTCTTCGAACATTATAGATCTCGTGTAAACTCTCGAGCGAACATTTCATTTCTTGGGGATCTGTCCAGTCTCGGTGATCATATATTATTACACGTAACGTTCCAGTCTTGTCTCTTGTGTGCTAGAAACACAAGAAAAGTCGTAACTTGTGAAAATAAAGGTGACTACGAAAATATAAGCCAATGAACTTGCTGATTTTATAGATACTTGTTTCTTATGAATTTCTAAAAGGACCCTGTTTAATTAAACAGGTAGCTCTTGAATATTAAAATACGCTAACTTACCGAATTACACGACGTTCTTATCAAACTACTAGAAGGTTGTTCATGATAATTATTTAACGCACTTCTATAGCACGTACCCTTTTAATAAAAGTAACGTCTATTTAGAATAGCTTGATTTCCTCTTAACGAACATGGAATCACATGTTGGAGGATTGCTAAAAGCGCGGGCGCTAGTAAAAATACTTCACTCACGAAGAAAAAATTGTTTGGAGCACTCTTAGCGAGCGTGAAATTTTTATTCTATTCATTCACATTGCCGGTAACACTCCGTTCTAATCTCAATCAATTTTGAAATGTTGTTAATCATCGTATTACCTTAGGCTAGTACCTGCATTTCGCATTTGATTTAATTAGGGCTTGAAGTGTCTTTCATTTTCAAAACGTTACATAGATATCGCCAGCAGGTTTATTCACGCTGAGAAGCTGAGCAGTCAAGACAGTTTCTGTGTCTGTACCCAGGAGCCTTGCTTAGAGGGGGGTTCACTTCCAAATTGCAAAGCAACTTCGTTTCTCTTTCTGACATCGCATGTTCGTATCGAGTGACAGAACATTTTCAATGTCTCTTTTTCAATGAAACTTAATCATTTCAGCTGCTCAAGATCGATTTTCACTTTGGGTAAAAATAAAATGACTACGTCCTCATTGTTTGCTTAAAGCGAATGACGCCATAAAAACGCCATTCTTGCTTTGCACAGTCTCTTATAGAAGTAAGGCTTTTGAAGATATAGATGAGAGATTTATTCTACATCTTTGAACATCTGACCAGCATTCTGCGTGCATAATTTGCCGCTGCATAAGCATCTTGCAAATAAATGCAGTTTGAAGGAAGTGTGTTCCTCAGGCCATAACGAAAGAATCATGAATGAGCGAGCAGGAACTAGGTTTGTTTGGTATAGCTTATTGAGGTTAGCTTGTCAAAACGACTAAGACTATTAGGGACTCTATAGTGGAAGGCCGCACATAATTTAGACCTGGAGCGTTTTGGCGTGTACTGACATCAGCGATCTGCCTCTATCGAGGCACGGCCGCCGCGACCGATTTCGAACCCGGTTCAGTGGTCGAGCACCCTAACCCACAGCCACCTCAACGGGTTAGGGCTAGGTTGGAAGATGACGAATGAGAAGTTCAGCAAAATTAAGGTTGTATAGGTTGATCTGTGCATAACCCGCACAGCGGATAATACAGTGCTGGCACTGATTACGAAGATGTGCTCAAGGGGTGACATGACAAGACACTGGCGACGGTCGTTGTACGTATCATTTTCTCTTTAACCCTATGCGACTCCCATGTGCTCTAATACAACGTCGCATGCTATTTATTCAAAATGGAATACCACAACGACATCAGTCCTCATTCGGCGGTCACATTCATAAAGGCTCTGTCTTCACTTTGCAGAAGACTGATTACACTGCCTGACAGGGTTGGCGGCCGGAGCAGATCAACGAAGCTACAAATGAACTGCTAGTAAACATTGGCACAAGGAAGGAAAAATGAGTACACGTAGCTTATGGTGACAATATGTCAAAACTGGACACATCACACGCCATGAGTGTCACACGTTTACCTAGAATTAGGATAGCTTGATGTGCCGCGTGACTATTCTCTTGGTTAAACGTTCTCCACTCAGCACTTACATTGTCGATACATTTCTAAGCGTCTAAGCAGCTTAGCTAACGGCATTCGGTATGCTTTCTCGCTAGTTTAGGCAGCGTTTTTTACTCTCCCACTGCGAGAGAATAATTCATAAACATTAGATGGAAATATTTAGGAAGCGTCTTTTCCAGTTTCATTTATGTTACGTGCTTGTCACGTAGCTATGCAAAGCAAGCTTGCCGATTTCAGTGAACCCGTGCTATAAAAACACCTAAAGAATTAAGAAAAAAGCATGTATGCATTATATTGACATCCCTGATTTTTGGGTATGCACACTCGAGTGAGTCTGTTTTGTCATACAACTAGTGTTGTTAATTTTCTGAAACATTGCAGCACAGGCTGTTAACAGTGCTGTTTGGCATTGTATTGCGCGTGCTTTCCGCTGCTTAGGTAGTCAGGAAACTTAAATGGCAGGGCTGTGAAACGTGATGTGCGAGTGAACAGTCATAACAAGATGCTAACAATTATAGAAGCCCGAGAGGAAGTTGCACACCTAGCTACTTCAAAACTAACCTGGCTCCCAGTTCCTTGTTGACACTGAAAAGTACATGCATCAGCAGGTTCTTTTCACTAGAAGAAACCCGATAGCAAACATTTACCGCCATTGTTTAAAATAGGCATGAAACCGGTGCAGTGATTTAACAGTGGAGAATGTTCCCACAGATATGGTTCAATAAAAGGTCGGTGACGGCGTTAGGAGAATGCGTAAAGGTGATTAGGCATCGAAGTTAACACATTTATCATCTTGGTTTGTTTTGCTGTGCCTCCTTGCCGTATTTCTTTGCGATACACGGCATTTTATCCTCGTTCCAACTAGGTTAAATTATCACTGCCGACAAGCATGCTCCGCCTTCATAACACCCTTTAGGCGGCAAAGCCTGCTTGCAAGGCAAAAAGAAATAAAAGAGTCCATATTTACAAAATTATCATTTTCCCTACAGCCCAGGAGTATGCGTGATCATCTTCATCCCATGATCATCATCAGTCAACATACGCCCATTGAAAATAAAGGGTTTTTTTTTTTGGTGATCTTCAGGTAACCCTAATTTCTTGTTCTATGCCAGATTTGGCTACCGTTTCTAAGTAAGCATACTGATCTCATCTGTGTTCCGAGACACATGCCTAGAAAATTTACTCCTGTTTTCAGCTAGTATCTCCTTCATTTCCATCAGCCGCTTGATTCTCTTTGCTTTATTTCTCTTTGTTCAAGCCATATTGATCGCTTTATTTTCCATATGAGGAGCTATCATGTTACCAGGAGCAAAGTTAGCACAACGACGTTGGGTTAACTTCGTCACCTTATTTCACAAGTACGAAGTTAGCAGGAAGTCAGAGACAACTGTGAGGCTTGGCGTACGGCCTTTGCTCATATTCACAGCCGCAGGAATAATAATATTGTTACGGACGAAGAAGGAGCGGGCAGTGGCACGGGCATGAGAGATTGCGCTAGGTTGGCCGGCCGTCATTACAAAATTGTGTCGTCATCATTTCACACCTCCCTGTTATCTTTTCCTGTGTTCTTCTGCGTGCCGACCCATAAGAATATAACCCGAAGGGAATGACATACATATGCTTTATTCGAGACCGACCGTGGCTGCGACGGAGTTGGAGCGGCGTCCCCTGAATGCTGAACGTATCCAAAAGGCCAGAGCTACACGCTTGCGTCCGGTCGACGAAAGCTATCGGGTCGCTGGCCGTAAATTCGCTGCACACGATGACAAAGGTTTTGCTGATACATTTCGCACACACCAAAGTGGTCATTGGCGCCCCTCCCGAAACTAATTGCTCTTACTTAAAACTCTCGCTACATCCAGTACAGAGTCTATGCTTCCGTCAGCAAAGCAGCGCTTAAGGAATATTCGCTGCAAAAAGGCATCAACTATAACTCACAGGCAGGACAGCAAAGCTTACATGTGAATACGTATGACATCTACCCAAAGATCACTGTTATTTTATAGGTACGAAGTGCTCATTCACTACACTCTAAATGGAAACCCTAACCTATAAGGTCGGGGCTACAGCTCATTTGGGGAAAAATGGTAAGGGTTCAGAATACTGGATGCCGTTCCCGACGCCCTCCCAAGACAATATTCACTGTCGTCCTGATAAATCTTTACTCTGTGACCAGCATCACCTTAGCATGCTTTCACAAAAAGCCTTCCTCAGCTGCCCCCATCCCACCTCTTTCTCAACTAGTACATGAAATTATATTACAAGGATGCCCCTCACTGAAAGTAACATATGCAATCTACGCAAAATGTCATACACTCGTCTCAAAATCGAGAAATCCCACTGTGGAGGTTATGAACAAGTTAAGTGGGAAAACAGTACGGCTGCCTATGTACAGAGCGTTTTTCAACGATATTTTACATTACTTGTGCAGCTCGAATAAAAATTGTTTGCAGTATAGAACACAGCAAAGCTTGTATTAATCCCATCAGCATATTTGCAGAACTACATGTAAGAATCACCAGTTTGGCCTCAATATAAAGCATTATTTACACTACAGGAAAATTTAAAGCAGAAGGACGTATGGGAAGACAAACATCTGGCACCAAATTTCTTCTGTTATTAATTGGCAGTGTGATTCCAGCCCCATACTGCGGGACTTGCCGCCGCCTTGACAACGCGTTACTGTGCAGCTGTTGTGTAGTTACTGTGCACAGCACTGCATTACCGTGCAGCTCGATGACATTGCTTAGCAACTGTTGACGAATCACAACTGTCCCACAAGTAAAACATGGTAAAAAACATTTTGCTAGAAGTAGAGCCACCCGAGCAGTGCCCTTGCACCAATTAAATATTTCTCTCTACAAAGAGAGCTCAGTGCGCCACTTCAAGAATTATGGCACAGCATTTTGTCTTATAGTGTTTTGCAAAGTGTCGTACTATTTCTTGTGGCGCGTAGTATACAAGTGCGCACTTTAAACATAGCGCAGGTGTGGGCGGTGTTCTACACGCGATTTTGTAGCACCGTGGCGCCATCCTTGGGAAGGGTGCGGTAGCCGAAGAGAGCGGAGAGCTCGTCCCGTATAATTTCGTTAGGTGCGCCGATGTTCACGCTTGGGTTGATTGAAGCTACATTCTAGTTGAGATAATATTTTTCTCTTTACAAACATGTAATAATGTGAAAGCATTAAAGCCCTACAAATGCATGCTTTCGAGTGGGGCTTCCGACGTGCGCCAAAGTGGTGGTGGTGAACTCTTTTATTGCGCCCAAAAACAGGGGACCAGTCAAAGGACCGGTTGCGCTGGCTTAGAGGAGGTCGGCGGGGATCCCTTGGGGTGTCGCAGCCTCCACCGCGCTCTGGTAAGCGCCAAAACAATGTATCTGCCGTGTACGTGCACACTTTAGGTGGCCACTGGATTTGAATGCACACAAACTTCGATTTGAATGCACACAATTTGGAAATGTCTACATGTGCCGGCGGTTTAAATCTGTGTTGCAGGTTAGCCTCTAATTTTACAATCACATGTGCCCGACCGGTGTGGCGCAGTGGTTACGGCGCTCGACTACTGTTCCCAAGGATGTGGGATCGAATCCCGGCTTCGGCGGCAGCTTTTCAGTGGAGGCAGAAAGCAAGGCGCCCATGTGCTGTGCGATGTCAGTGCACGTTAAAGAACCCCAGGTGGTCGAAATTTCCGGAGTCCTCCACTACGGCGTCTCTCATAGCCTAAGTCGCTTTAGGACGTTAAACCCCAGAAACCAAACCAAACCATACAATCACATGTATATTACATGCTACAAGAAGTAGAAATAGAAAGTGTCGTACTAATTCTTGTTTCACGTCAACAAATTTTGCGCATTAAATTCGAAGTTTAGGCATATATAGCATCCAGTCGCCACCTAAAGCATAAAAGTCTACGTGGAGTGTATACGCACAAGTCAGGTAACCGTTTGTGACAAATAACTTTAGTGCATGTCAGAACGCTAACCGAAAAGCATGCGCATGTAGGGCTATAATGCTTTCACATTCATATCCTTTTTTAAAGAGATACAAATTTTCTCAACTAAAATGTAGCTTCGATCGACCGAAACATGAACATCCGGGCACAAAACAAAATTTCACGAGATGACTTCTCCGTTCTCTCTGGTTCCCGCGCCCTCCCAAGGATAGTGCCATGGGGCAGCACACACGCGTGTAGAACACCGCCCCTGCCTGCGCTATGTTTGAAGTGCGTTCGGGAATTTGAAATCAAGTTATCATAGCTTTGCGTCGCCAGCCCATAGCGTCGCTCTCTTTAGCAGACGATTCTATATATCCTAGAATAACTGTTTAACGCGCTGTTTCCCCTACGTTATTGTCAGGCCAGTGTGTCTTAGTTGCTTTGTACACGTCTGCATTATTCGGCCCTTCAATGCCGTAACGTCAGAGCGACTCCATCCTAGCAATGACGCCTTATGAGAGGAGAGGTAGGGAGCGTCTTGGTGGAAAGCAATCCCTATGCGAGGTATACGTCACGCTGAAGGCTTCTCTTGCCTGTCAGTCATTGTGCTATGTCATTAACCACTTTATGCTTACATCAACTCACGATAACGGCAGACGCAGCTAACATCTTATCGTTGTATTTAGTGTACGGTAACCTCGGGTGTCCATGAGGAATGAGACCCAGCATAGTACCGAGTAAAACGAAGCACAACACAAAGGAACTCAGTCAAAAACAAAACGCAACCGTCGCACATAAGTGCTTTTTTACCAAACCTCCAAAGCAAATGCTACACTTGCAAACCTCAAAACAAGTTGGCTTAGTCAAGGCCATCTAATGTTTTCATAGTCTGATAGGAGGCTGCAAAAAAAAATAACAAAAAAAAAAAGAGGGAATGTTCCCTAAGATTCGAATCTCGTACGAAAACTGCGTAGCGCTGGTTTTGCTCTAGTCCCGCCTAGCTTCGTGTAGTTGACTGAAACGGAACCCAAATTTGTCAAAAATTAAATCTATGCGTTTATTGATTGGCCGCGCGACGGCAGCGCCGCACTTCTTGACTTGCCTTTGTGTCGGCGTCGGCGTTACTATCGATGCGATATCGCTCTTTCAAAGTCGAGGTGAAAGATCAGTGTCAAAGGGCATAACTCTGGTAAAAGGTGAGAGGTGAAGTCAGAACTGATCGTTTCCATCACTACCATGTATGGATGCAGTGTCATGACCATGCTTGGCGGTTAACTGTTGCTAAAAAGAAGTACACCATGACCGTAAAATTCGCTAAGTAGATAACAGACTATGGTATTGGTATACACTAGAGCTTGCAGTAGGAAAACCGGCTTTGCTTTTTTCATTTGCTGCGAAAAGAGCCATAAATATCCAAATACCGCAGATGTACAGAGACGCCTTAAACAGCCCTCATTTAACCCGCAATATCGTCCCTCGTCTTATAAACTGGCCCCGATAGCCCCGATACCTATGTGAAATGGATGAAAAGCTTTAGTGGCTGTAACAATCACTTGATACATACGCGTGAAAAAAAAGTGCGCCGTAACTGCTGTCGACTCTTACGGGGTTACCCACGCTGCTGCAGTGCCGCCACAAGAGCTCCGACAGCCCCCCCCCCCCCCCCCCCCCCCTTCCTTACCGCCTCTGATTTCTGATTTACGGGAGCCTTATGAAGGGGAAATTAGAGGACTGTGGAGGGAGTGTCTTGATTTGCGCAGTGCACTCGCCTTCTCTCAGGGTCGTCATGTTATAGTTTTTTATGGTATTGCTTCCAATAGCGATATTTTTGTAAACAATACGCCCCCCCCCCCCCTTTCCCCTTGCCTCCTCCATACATTGCTGTCGCCACTGGATGCACCTACACTCGAGGCTCAATTTACAATTATATGAACTCGGCTGTTTTGTCAATTAGTTCCTGTTCTCCGAGCTCTCCGAAAGGAGTCAAATAGGAGTGCAAAGTGGGATTTCCTTTCATTCCGGGGTGCAGACTCTTCAGGAACATTCTGATTGATTTTTCACCCCTTGTTAAACAATTTCGCCACCTTTCGGACCGCTACCAGCACTTCTATTTGGGCGCTGCTCAAAGTCGTCAAAGTTTTGAGTATTAATGGCATGATTAGCGGTATAAAATTGTCAGCGCGATCACGCCTAGCACCGCATTCAGTGGGATAATGAACGCATTCGCATGCTTAACGGCTGACAAAATAAAATGCTAATAGTTTTCATCACGTAAAGAACAATCTTTTTATTTAGCACCAAGTCGGCTGATGGTGACAGGGAATGAATGATATTACGATCTTCTTTCGGAAAGGCGAACAGCTTCGCAACAACGGTAAATGCTCCTTCTCAAACAAAGAGGGAGAGAGAGAAATAGAATAGAAAGGCAGGAAGGTTAACTAGGCGATGCCTAGTAGCCTGCCCTACACATGGGGCAGGGAAAGAAGGGGATAAAAGAAAAGAACGAGCGCCAACGAAAGGAGTCTATCACATGTCCAGAGATCTAAAGTAAAATACTACAGTGTAGTATAGTACTAAAGTATGGTTGTATAGTATAGTAGTAGACGTATGCACCTCCTCTGATAGGGCAAAACAACCAATAGGAAAGATCCATCCTGCAAGCAAACTGAAAGCGCACGTTGATGCAATACATTTTTGTTGTTTCTCCTTTATTGAGGACTGCTATACTATGCTGCGGCTACACCTCCAGCTGAAAGCTTTTAGTATTTATTTAGGGAGAGATGAGTGGCTCTCTCTTTAGAGAGTATTAGGGAACACTGGGGATATATTTGGGAAATTTGGGAATATAATTGTTGACTACATATCCGAGCATACAGGCCGCACCGAATAGAATATTTCATTTTTAATAGAACATGAATCACGCGGAAGTGGTTTATTATTCCTACAGCCTACTTTTCTGCCACCATTTTACAAACTGAAATTTCTTTTGGAGAATTTTTTTAGCATAGCGTACACACCACTGCCATTTGAGAATAATTTTGGGTTTGTGAAAGCAAAATGGGAATTCGTTAATCGAGTAAATACGGCATTAACCACACAGTGTTACTGCGTCATCTCTTAAATAAAGCGAGTGCGCAGGCGTGCGCTTAACACTCTTCACAACTGCAAAGACTGACAACGTCATCGGGCACCGTCATATGGACGTCCCGATCATTCCGACAGCATGAGATGACGGACTCTGATTTGATATGCAAATTGGATAACGCTCTGTCTATTATCGCATTCGCGCATTGCCCGGCGCAGCACAGCCACTCCTTTCTCCTTCTATCCTGTCTGACGATTCCTTCTTCTTCCTGTCACTTCGATCACTTTGGCCTCATCTAATTGCTTTTTCTCCCTCTGGTGTTTGTATTCATGCCAGGAATCCTGGGCTGGACCATCTCAAGGCATGGGCGACCGGTTAGGCGCCCCACACGCTGTCGGCGTTGCTCTGTTCAATCCAAGCTGATTCTTCTGGTAGTGAACGGTTCCTTCAGTGTCGCTGTCTCATTACAGCGTCGGCGATTTTTATAGATAGAAGGGAGGGTGACAAAGAAATGAAAAGCAGCATAGAGACACAGCCTATACTTCTCGGTTGGCTGCCCTCCTACCTTGAGAAAGGCGTGAAAGCTACTTTAACTAATTGCACCAACTTTTGTTTACCAGCCACAATAATGTTAAGACGAGGTCAAGAAACACCGCCCGGACACAATGTTGTCCACCACAAGAATGTTAAGACGGGGAAAAGAAACACCGCCCGGGGACAATGTTGTCCAGTCACCCTTTGAAGTGCCCGTCCAAATAATCTGATCACAACCAAATGAACAATGGAAAGGACAACAAAAAAGAGGTACATTCACAGCGTACTAATCCAACGTTGTTTTTCTTGGATGTATTCACGCGCGAACTTTGTAACCTATGAAGTGACAATGAAATGTTGGGCACATGACGTAGCTGTGTACGTAGCTGGATGTTGCAATACTTGTTCCGTAGGAGACGGTGCGCGATAGATACGTCTCTGCTATTTGTGCTGACGGGTTCTACAGCAGGGCGAACAGCCTATACATGTTGAAGCTTTGTGATTACAGCCATAATTATTAAAACTAAATAATCACGATTGTTACCTTTCATTTGAAGGGCTAGTAATATTTGCGAAGTAGGAAGCCGTCAACATCAAAGGCGAGACACGTTTTCAAATTTTCTTCATCGGCAGTGTCGTTACAGATTTACCGAACGTCAAAAATACACATTTGGAAGCCTGCTGAGCTCGATATATTATCCCGCACTGCATATTCATAAAGCGACGTCGTTGAGTGTGGTATAGTTGTCAAAACCATGTTAACTATTGTTAAATTATGTTAACACAAATACACAAACAGCATAAGCCTGCGATACATTAGGAGTGCAACACACGCCATATTATATAAGTGTAACGCCGAAAAGAAAGCTGAACGAACTTTCCAATGTGCATCCTTGAGTTTCGTAAATCGAATCGCACCGCATTGCTGATTAATAAACTTGGAAAAATGTACTTCTTACGGCCTCCAACTTCGCAGTAAAATGTGCGGTCGCCTAAAATCGAAAGCTAAAAGGTTGATTAGTTACTTTTTGCTAATCAATTGTATCGTCACCAATCTCTCTCAACTGCATACTCACCATCACAGACCGCACACACCTATCTCTAGTAGTTTTATAAGCAGATATTGTTTTAAATAGAGAAGAAAGAGTGTAGAGGTCTCGCTTAAAGATTCGCGAAAGTGCCCTATAAAGCGACTTGGACTAGATGGTGCATAATACCTGAGGCAGGAAACAATGGCGCCAAGAAAGACTAACACGCAAATAAACGACGCCTCAAACCTGTAATTTCATCAATTTTTATTCGCTGAGAAGCCAGCAAATTATAAGCAACCAAGGCAACCGCAGAAAGAAGGACTGCGCACAGTCAACCAAGCTGTACATAATAACGCATCTCGTTCTTAGAAGGGCCGCAGAAGTATCCCTTATGCAATATATTCGTCTTTTTAATTGCAATACTTCCAAAAACCTTTAATGTCTCAGTACATCGGTTCCTGCGTACAATACTTATCTCTCGAAGTCGCGATACATGGTCATTAAAACTCAGGGAGTTTTCACGTAGCGATTGATGTGACACTCTGTGACACACAATGAATGCTTCACAAAGCTGCCGCTAGATGGTTGCCTCATATTTCTTTTATCGATCGCACGTGTTCAGCTTCATGGCAATTCCCACATCGCACTGTTGGGCCCCTGTAAACCTTAACGCAAGTCAATCCCATCTCATATACCACCCGGCTGTAGCACTTCACAAACTTCTTCAGTTCCCGTTTTGTTGCCTTCATCTGCTTCATTCGATAAGGTGTAAAATGTATTGTGTAATAGTGACAGGTAGTACTGTGTAACAAGTAAACAGTTGTCACCCACTGTCCCCATCCGTGATAAGAAGAAAAAACAGAGAAGGATAAATAAACCAGCGTTCAAGAAAAGGCGAAGTAAGACGCAACCCACCATGGCAAGTTTTCCTCCATGGCGCTCCATCTGCCCCGGACAGGGGCTTGGCGACGACATGGCGGTCGGTGTGAACGGCTCTCCGCAGTTACGTGACGGCGGCAGCCGGTGAGGCTTTGCATACACGATGACGGCAGTTTCGCGCCTCGCTAACCCCGCTACGCTGCCCCTCGGTCTCACTCGATTCATATCCCCTGTAGGGCTATTCAACACACGTGATGCGTTCACCGCGATCAGCGGCCTGTCTTCTGTGGTTTTGTGCTGGGCCGACATTAGTAATCTGATTCCCCTCTCCGCCTCCTCCATCCAGCTGCCTATCCCCGTTCGGGCAATCTGCATTACATTATCCCGCTCTTTTCATCTCTTACTCCTTCTACCTTGGACATCAACTTTTTTTTTATTGTTATTTAAGAGGGTGTCATATTCTGCTGCTTTTATCCATGCGAAAGTCTCACGTACCGGGCGAAAACCAATAAATCTCTAGTACTAAAGCCACATCAGTCTAGTCGGAGATTGTCTTTACTTTCCTCAATTAATTCAATTCCCATTCGCGCATGCGCTCGTTAGCATCTACATCTGGTTACCCAGAAATCCCTCTTCCCACTGACATGGGACGGTTAACTCTCTTTCGCCACATGTGTTAAAGTCTTTATTGGATACGTAGTTCTCCAGGATGTGTTCTTACGATGTATTAGACCCTAAACTGTGCTTTGTCAGTAAACGTTAAAGAACCCCAGGTGGTCGAAATCTCCAGAGTCCTACACTAGGGCGTCTCTCATAGCCTGAGTCGGTTTGGGGCGTTTAACTCCACAAACCAAAACCAAACCAAATTATTTTTATTTTCCTATAACTAGTGACTTTTGTCGCAATGGAACTTTGCCAGTTATATTTTTTTTTGTCATTAGCTCTTTAGCTAAGCGGTAATTTTATGAAAAGATAGCGGGCGAGTTGGTTGTGTGTTCATGATCTGTTCTTTGTCAAGTTTGTGGTGCGTTGTTTTCATGAAGCATTACGTCTATTTTACGGCTCCACTGCTAGCATTTATAGTGGAAATGTTCCCTTCAGTGCAACCTCTCCCCTTAGAGAAAGCACAGCTCGTGCATATTTGAAATAGCTCACGCAGCATGTCACCATTAAAACGGAATAGCAGAGGTAGAAGAAAGAGAAAACTCGAGGTTTCCGGCTTTCTTCTACTCCTATACCGCTGGTACCGGTGGCGCAATACACCACTGAAATCCTCTAGTTCCGAACAAGGCACAAAATACGTGTCCATCTCAGCGAGCATGGGGCCGAAAGCAGCTCAATCCATGCTATACCCAGCTACTGAAAGTGAAGCACATATCTGCTTCTCCCAGTCTGGTCGACGACCAAACCTCTCTAAGGGGGAGCGTTTCCCTACAAGCTACACCATCAGTGATAACGCAATGCATTGCCGCAAGGGACGCCGATTTCCTCCGTTAGTTAAGGGATGTTCCAGCCCATTCTGGTGTCTGGTGCTGGGGTAAAATCAGCGATGATGCAATCCACACCAGTATCATTAGCAGCAGCGCAATCGATCGCACCGAGAATAAGTTTGCTCCTGCTGATGATGTAATGTGGGAAGACAAAGGACGGGACTCTAAAGCTAAAGTTTTTTGGCGCTAAAGATATAAATTTCTACATATATCACACAAATACCCCAGAGCTACAATACACAGTATTCCTATGCTCCTACTCTCGTTGCCTAACGTGTTATCACATTCCAGTTATAAGTGGAACTTTGACTTATGTCAACTTATATCTGGAACTACTTTAACATATATAGAATCAGGTTATTGTGCATATCAAGCAAGAAAAGGGGCTTCTTTGTAGCAGAAGTTAACGTTTTGCTTGTGCGGGTAAAGAAGCTTGCGCGCAGACTACGCCGACGAGATACATCAGTGGTAAACACTCGAAAGCTTTCATAAATGGATGTTAAGAAATAAAATAAACCTCAATGTCATTGCACAGGCAAAAGAAACAATTATATTTTATGCTGCCATACCAAATACAGCTCCAGCATTTATACACAGCAGCTCCCAAATATGACCGGACAAAAGTAGTGGTCTCTTTACATTGTTTTATTGGACGCTACGCTTAACTTACAAGCATGAAAAACAAAAGGAAGGAGAGCCGCAAAAAGGGACTCTTTCATTTAAGGCATAATGATAATTAAGTCGATGTTTCGCGCAGGGAGATATAACAGGTAGCTCGAGTAAACATAAACAAAAATAAAATTATATAGCCAACATTTCTGCTTCGAACATACCAGGGAAGTGAACTTTCAAGCACTAAAGCCCTTAGCTCAACAGGACAAGCAATTTAGTCCGCTGACTAAACACCTAAATGTATTAATTACGTCTATATTTAATCATACCCATTCAGAAGAATCATGGACGTTTCCGTTCGATAAGCCTTGGGTCAACCTTCATCACAGAATGAACAAACGACAAAGCTGACAACGTTCTTCCCTCGTTTTCTTATCGAGCAATTGTTCCCGGTCCAGTTCGTCACCTGAACAGTTCTATGCACATTAGGGACTTGTAGGTACTAAGTGCGTTCTCAGCAGGCGTACCTATTTACTTATTGTCCACTCATTCAGGTTCCTTGGCGCCGTCCTAATGAGGCTAAGGTACAACGAATATGCACAGAACACGTCTCAGAGACGGTCTTCTTCCTAACTGTGCCTTCAACCATGGAGACGTGTTCAGCTGGGACGTTTTTCCCGAGTATTTTGCTTCGTATCGGTTGTACATGCAGTTCGTTTCAACAGAGCGTACTCACCGGCTGTGTAAACACATTTCGCGCCTCTGCCGACAAGTTCCTCACTACCAGATGCTCTCGAAAGGAAAACAGCCCGCGGCTGTGTTCGCAGGCGCGTATGGAACCACTTGACGCGAAACACCGAGGGACGCATTCCTTATTCCGGCCGTCTAACGCGCGCTTATCATCCCTCCCTCCCGTTCTTCCAAACGTTGCGTCACTAACCAATGGATACGAGACTTCAAAGACGATGAAGGGTTTGTGCATGCGCACGCTGTCGCTGAAGCGGGGGACCGATAGAAGAGGCCGCCAGAACACGAGGGGTGTCGGTACAGCGCTGCTCAGGCACGAGAGGCCTTGAGTACCTTCGAGCTCAGAAGGGGCCGCGCGCTCGGGCGACGCGAGTAGCTCCCACACGTGCCAAGCGACAGCGCGTTTGAAAGCACGCCGCTGGAGCCGAACCTCAGGAGCGCGGGGATGCTCGAGGGAGGAGACGCCACGCGAGTCACAGAGGCGAGCGGTCGAAACTCAATGTGCTGCCCCCTCGTAGCGGAATTTAATTATAAACGTCTTTCCCCCATCTCGAGCTCTCTCTTCCTCCAAACCCTTCAGTCCCGGCACTGATGTTCCCCTATTTTCCATCTTTTGGGGGTGCCTTCCCAACTGTAGTGCTTCACCTATTCTATTGATGGAAATGAGGGTTGGCGTTGGGATAGGAATGGGAGGGAATTATACGAGATGACACTTGCACGATTCCGAGGTATCGTTCTGAATGCACGTCAGTTGTGTGGGCGAAGCAAACATCGACGGAATCTGTGTCGCCTAGGGGTCTACAGCCCAGACCTCTTCGGCTTCGTAGACTGGATAACTAAGAAAGTAAAAACAAATTATCAGCTAGTGTGTGCTGCCCGTCGATTAGCACCTTCTCTCTTCCAGGGACGTTTACTCCTGAAACGATTTGCTATCGGCATCTTAACGTTCCAAAGTAACTGGGGCTACGAGAGAAACCGTAGTGTAGGGCTCGGGCTCACTACAACCCATCTGGAGTTATTTAACATGCACTGCCATCGCACAGTACGTGAGAGCTTTGCTTTTCTCCTCCATTTAAAGACTACTACGGCTGTTTGGATAACACCCGCGGCTTTGATCTCGACGAGAACCTTAACAAGCGGGCCACAGATCCAGTCGCGCGTGGCGTTTTGCTTGTTTCTATAAAAAACGGCCTTTGTATGCAAAAACAATCATTTCGTACCTCATTTTTAGTTGAGGTTAAATTAGCTTGCCTTGGTGCAATATTCCACGTTTAATTTCAGTACGGTGTTTTAATATCCCTTAAACTTTGTTTCTAACTGAGCAGATTAATAGCCCTGAGCATTCACTGTATTTACAGGTGCTTGCTTCGACCTATAATATCTGCTCCGTTCGCACCGGCAGCTATTAGTGCATTATACGCTTGAAACTATCGCGGTACGGTGTCATACATTAAGACGCTCCCACAACAGGAGCGACGGAAGCCCACAGCAGGCTCAAGCAATCTTCTGCATAACTGCCCGTATCTTTGCTGAACTGCACTAAGTGACCAGAACTATCTCTGGTTGCGTTATGTATGCCTTTGTTACTGAACTAAGGACCCCTGACACGCTACAGAGCGCATGCATGATGTACTGCTTTCGTTATTTTCTTAGACAGGGAAGCGGGAGATGCTGCAGCTGTGCGTCGCGCACTTTGCCGAGAGTGGGAACAGTTGTCGCGCGCGAAGTCGGAAGGGCATTTGAATGCGATAAAATTGCTTATGCGAGCCAAAGACAATGATGCTTAGATAGTCCGCTCCTATCGCCTAATTCTGCGATTTGCGGAACAAAACCAAACGTTTAAAAAAGTTACACTATAAAGTTGAGGCACGCTCCAAAGCAGGGGCATATACTGAAAAGAGTAGCTGTGTGGCAACTACGCCCCTAACCGGCAACTACACCCCTAACCACCGCCAGCCGAATCAGCTTAGCCTACATCACCACTGATGCTCACCATTCGACACCGCGCACTCCGTGTATTAAGTGCGCGATTCTTGTTTTATGAGGTCGCCAGGGCATCTTCTACGATAGAAAAAAAAATGGAAAAAGGAATGTGTAAGAGGAGAAAGAGGGAGAGGAATAACTTAATCGAGGGCTAAGACCACAATGAAAAACAGGGCTTGCTCCGGTAAGGCCCACAGGTCGCCTGCCAAGCGCGATTGAAACCATAAAATAAATTCATCGAATCGAAATAAGTGTACCTTCTTCTTAGCCTTTGCATAGCGCCTTAATTATTCGAATTATTAGTGAAGAAGTGCGAAAGCCTGAGAGTTGTTGCTGCACACAGTAATTCGCGCACCCCTCGTCGAACACAACCAGCGTTCTGTTGAACGGATCAAATTCCACCGGCTTTTATAATTAGTTTACAGGAAAGAAAGGCGTAGTATCTGTCACTCGCGGAATCCCGCTACTATCATCCTCACGGTAGACAAGGAGAATTATGAGCCCCGCCGGGGTGGTGCAGTGGTAAGACGCCCGACTACTGTGCCGGAGTACCCGGGTTCGAATCCGACCTCGGCGGCTGCGTTTCGATGGAGGCGAACGAAGAGGCGTCCGTGTGCTGTACGATGTCAGCGCACGTTAAAGATCCCCAGGTGGTCGAGGAGGAGGAGGACAAAGATGAGGAGGAAAGGAAGGGAGGTTAACCAGTAAAAGCAACCGGTTTGCTACCCTGCACTGGGGGAAGGGGATGCGTGGATATAAAAGTTGTGAGAGAGGGATAGTTTAAGTTAGTACAGACACAAAACAGACAAGCCACACCACATCATGTTACAGTCATGTCATAGCAAACTCATAGTCTTTCGATTAGGCCTGTGGCTCTCATAAAGCGGTGCAGTGCCTGGGAGGCCTTCACGCAGACGATCACCGTGGCCAGGGACCTAAAATCTTAGTTTCACTCAATAGGCGTCCATCTGGATGCTCCAGCGTACGGCACAGACACTGCCTTTCCTCACTGTATATCGGGCACTCACAAAGAATGTGGCCTATAGACTCGTCGCATCCACAGTTTGTACATGCAGGGCTGTTTTCAATGCCTATCATAAAAGAATACGAGTTTGTGAAGGCTATACACCAACCCACAGGCGGCACAGCAAAGTTTCTTTGCGTCGGGGTAGGACAGGTGGAAGGCGGAGCTTCAGGTCAGGGTCCAGGGATTTTAAGCGGCAGTTCGCAAACTGGCCAGAATTCCACAAGGAGAGTGTGTGTTCCCGCGAAAGTGCGCGAAGCCTGCCCGCTGCGTCTGCCCTGGAAAAGGGAATCAGCACACAATCGCCGTCTTGCTGGTCTGTTCGTGCTACTTTATCCGCCCGAAATTACTCCGTAGCCCTCCACTACGGCTCCTCTTTCTCTCTTTCCACTTTCACTCCCACCTTCCTTCCTTCCCTTACGGCGCGGTTGAGGTGTCCACAGTAAAACAAGTGAGACAGTTACCTCGCCTTTCCCATCCTATAAATCAATCAAGGAGAATTATGATCTGCGTTTCACAATCCCGGACGTGCCAGCCCTCCCGCCCAGCGTTCGCCCTCAGCGCTGTTTCCAACTCTTTGCAACTGGTCGCGGCCGGTACAACTTTTGCCTCCACTTCCCTGGAGGCGGAGGAGGCGGCGGTTGCCCTCGCCATAGCTACCACCCGAGCCACAACCATCTTTAGCGATTCTAAATCCGCCGTACGGAACTTCGCCCGCGGTCGGATCTCTGCCCCAGCCTTCCGGTTCCTCGCCTCCCTCTCCCCACCCGAACACCCTATTCAACTAATATGGGTGCCCGCTCACACGGGTCACCCAGGCAACGAAGCAGCTCACTCTTTTGCTCGAGGATACGTCAGCCGAGCAGGGACTGCCACTGCCTGGGGAGATGCTCGCGAGCGCATGGTATCCTATCACGAAATCTCTCTCCATTACCGTGATCAACGAACCATCTACCCTCCTCCTCATAAATCTATGACTAAGCTACAACAGGTGACGTGGCGCCAGCTTCAGTCCCGTACATTCCCATCCCCTGCTTTCTTATCTTTGATCCATCCAGGACTGTTCTCGCCGCAGTGCACCCTGTGTGGGGCACCTAAAGCTGATTTTGAGCATATTATGATCAAATGCTCGGAATTCCACCCTCCAGCCACTTGGCAACTCTCCGACCTCGAGCGATGGGAGGCTGCGGTGTCCAGCTCTGACCCGCCGTTCAAAAGCGGCTGACGGACTGGGCTTTGGGTGTCGCTAGGAAGCACCAGCTTCCGGCCACAACACGCAGCCCAGAGCCGAACCGTCATTAGCATGTAATCCCTTAAGGCTTCCAAATATAAAGTTTTCACCACCACCCCCACCAGTTGGCTAAAGCGCACAGCTGGAGATCCAAGGGATGGAGTCTCTATTACCGAATGAGACAGCATTTATTTATTTTTATCTTCCTCACGGTTGATAGACTGGCCGATGACGTCCCCAGGGGATGAAGTCACAATCTCGCGGTATCCCGCGGAATCATGCGAAGAAGTGTGACACTTCTTGTTTTTCGGACGGACAGGGTCATGGCCGCGAGTACGAGTCATTAAAGGCTTTCGCCTAAATAAACACTTGCTGTGCGCCAAGCTAGTTCTCACACAAAGGCTGCTGCATGGAGATAGAAATAGGACAGAAAATCGGTTTAAAAGCATTATAATTGCGGCCAATGTCATTTTATGTATATCGATGAGTGATGTCGACGAATGCAAGCAGAAGCTGCAGCTTAGAGGAGTTTATGAGCTTGAGCAAAACATTATTACGTGGAACATCTAAGTGGTGGTTGGTCAAGGTTCGATCTCGAGAGGCGACTTTTAACTGAAAACGGTAACGTCTTGAGCATAGGCGAGAGTCTAGGGGGCTATCTCTTTTATGGTGACAGGTCGGGCTGAAAGACATGACTAACCGAATGTAACAAGGTAAATCTGCTTAGACTGGCATTGAACTTGACTTGGCCGGTGAGGATGGCATACATTGTTTATCCAAACGGACTCATAAGGGCATACGCTAGTGCTTTTATGACTGTTTTAGAGTGGCATTTACAGCTAATTACTCAGGGTAGCTTATCTTCTGACATATCCTGTAGAACTTGGATGCCGACAGTGCAAAAAAAAAAAGAAAATTCCTCCCTTGTTTCCAGCTATTCATCAGCTGCTTCGAGACGGGCCCTTAGTTTCCTATGGGCGACGTGACATGAAATTTAGTTCATCCTTCTACCCCCCCCCCCCCCCCCTGACACACACACAGCCAGGAGAGTAACACGTGTGAAAACGAAGAATGAATACGATGAAAATGTCCTTTTTTTTTTTCGATGCAGCGGGAGATGAAGCGGTGGAGACAGTAACGAAACAAATTAATCCCCTTGTGAAGCCGAAACGACACCCTGATGTCTGCGGTTAATGACATTGCCCACGCGTGCAGGGAATTCGTGACGGTGCTACAAATCCGGTCGTAGCCAAGCCGTTAGCTCTGCTCGCACTGTTGTGCTTCGCGTTTTCTGCTGCTACGAAGGAAACGCTGCTCGCGAAATCGACTAGCCCAGTTTGACTGCCGACTACTTCGGCACCGCCTGAGCTCTGAATAAAATTAGCACAATTCGTACAACGGCGCTTGCTTGCTATCGCCCGGAACTCACGTAGGCGAAACCCGAGTTCAAAGTTGGTACTGATTTCTTACACTCTTGGAACACGAGATTTTTTTCCGGAACTGGCTTTGCGAACAAGACTACTATGCATCGCAAAGAAATTATATTGCATTAGTTTCCAAAAGAGCTCACATATAAGAGGCGGTACCCGAATTACGCGTGCCGGAGTTTCCAAGCGCAATCTTTACAGGAAGTAACCAGGCAATGGGCTTTTCATGTGAACCGTATAGAGACGCCGTTACGGCGCCCTATAAGGTCAAAACGTCTCGAAAAGGGAGGACGAATGTTTCACGTGCAGTTATACATATTCAGATCTTAAGGAATGGCATGGGCTCTCCGCTACAAAGAAGCCCCATTGCTTGGTCGTTTTTTGATAAACAGACCCCTTTCGGCCCCTATTTCAAGATTTCATTTCGCAGTTTAGTTTTGCTTTATTTCAACTTCTAGGCTTATTTATGTAAGTAATCCACGACAATTAGTGTTTTAACTAAGCGCCGCTGCGCCATATTACTAAAGTGCGTGCCCGTAAATGTTTATAGCATTCATGTGTGCATGCACAATAATATGAGGTCTTACTGTACACGAAGAAAAAAAAAACAATGCGCGAGCGAATTGATCAAAGAACGTGCAAGGAGCTGCCAACTTTCTTGCCTCTTCTTTGGGAACAATTTGTCTCGAAATGAATGCTGCACTTATATTCGCGAAAATTATTTCGTGGAGTAAATAAAGGCAACGAATGCTGTAGTTATTTTCTACGAAGACTTTCAGTTAATAAGCAATGTCTCCTGGTTAGCGTATTGTAGTAGTGCTGTGGTGCATAGCAATTCATTCTTCTTATTCTTTTTCTTATTTTCATGTGAACCGATGGTCAGTTGTGTTCATCTAACTAGACACGGTTATTGCAGTGCGTATGCCTTAAGCAACAATACATCATTCCGACTTTGTATGTGCAGTTCCAGCCATACGGATGCCGAGCCCACCACAGCAATAATAACGTTAGTCACGAATTACTTAACGAAAATTGGCTATTGATACATCAGAACATGCAACTGATGCCCTTGTGTCTGGACTTAGTAACCCACACATTTTGTGAACTGATGAGATATTTTCAAACGCCACAAGCGTACTCAAGAGTTTGGTCGATTCTGTACAATAAACTTAGATGTAACTGCATAACTTCTCAAACATTTAGCGTTGTCTGCTCTTCTAAACATCTGGTTTGAGGAGTGCACCGAAAATCCTCTCGTACGCGACTTCATCCGTCCACTCTGCTCACATGCAGAGCTCAAGAGTACCATGAGCGTCCCTCTTGTCTCGTTCGCTGTTAAAGAAAAAGAACATCAGCAAAAAATTAGCTCGTAGACATAAACTCTGTGAGGTAAACCTGAAGTTCACGCATATAACATGCAGCTTCCGATGGGCAACACTGGCAGCCTATATACTGTGAACGACAGTATAAAGGCTAGGTCCCAAAAGAAGGGGTGGATAGGTGGGGGGGGGGGGGGGAGCAAAGCACTCGTATAGATCATTTCTGGATTTTAACCTCGTTAGCACGTCTGAGTGGATCTTCTTTATGGTTACTTCAAACGCGGTGCCTCTGCCTTGCTTGGGCTCTGAGCAACGCAAATAGAAATAGGCGGGCCCAAAGTAGCGATTTGTGCTAGAAATTTGAAGTCAGGGGTCGAAAACAAAATATGGGACACAATTTGCGATTCGCAAAATGGACTCAGTTAAATCTGAAATCGACAAGGGGCAGCGCTTCATCTCGCTTTACTTTTGTTTGAATAAAAGGGGCAAGAGGCCCATCGGGTCTCTTTTTCGGTTACATTGGGGCATCCTGTTCGTTTGTTCTGTTCAAGTTCCGTCATTTTACTTTTGTACTCTGCTTGTTCCCACCCCGTTTCGATCAGCTTCGGAAGAAAGGACTCTTAATGCGTGCAGGGAGAAAAACAACCAAGATAAAGCAATGGGCGTGGCCGTCTAATGGTTTATCTCTCAGTGAGGCCAACCGGTATCAGTTCTGCAGCAAAGAGCCGAGCATTACGCAGGGACAAAAAACGCACTATGAAACGAGGCCTCTCTTCCGTAATCTTCCCGTATTTTGATTTCGTGGCATTTTTTTTTTTTTCTCGGAAAGGCCGGCACTGATGGCTTCGTATTTTTTCCCTAACTCTTTGCTTTCTGAACTCCCTGATGGGGTGGAGGTTGCAGATGCGTTTGGCGTACAGTTCATGTCCAAAATGGTTCATATATCAGAATAGTCTCCCATTTGAACCGAATTTCGATTACAACGCTAAAAGCGTAGGGGTGACGGCGCAGAAAGGGCTCTAATGGTTCGAAGTGTCACTTTCACTCTGAAATTATAGAACCTTCGCGTTAGAATGCAACGAGCTGTCGTAAGTGTAAAATGACGTTTTCTAGGCTGATATCGACCCTTGTGTCGTGCAGTGTCAGTGTATGCCTACGATTTCTGTTACTCAGATTTGCTCTGAGTTTAGCACTGCATTCAGGACAGCTGCATAGCTCAGCTCGCAATTTGCTTACGTGGGCTTGTCTTGCTAACCGTTGCATTGCATAGTGCCGCTCCTTTAAAATCAATTCCCGCCGGCGACTGGCAACGCACGCTGAGGTTGCTGCGTGGCAACTAGGCGGGATCTCCTCGTAATAACGCACGCATGCCGTGCGGTAACAGCATTCGCACACCGCGACCGCAGCGCTGCACCAGCACAATCAAAAACCAGCCACGCCAAGCGAGGAACTCCGCCGAGGCTAATTGAAATACAGGTTACTGCACGTGGGCGCACGATATCCAAAGGTACGGCTCCCCACGCCTTGAATGCATACAGAGTGTACACCAACCTGCTGGTTCGTCTACTTTAGCGGTGCGTCCTGTGAGTGGTTGCGGGAACATGACAGGTGGCATCTGAGAATTAAATGAGGCGCGAACTACATGAATCGTCCTCGATCACCTAAAACTTATAGAAGCCTATTTTCTTGACTAGCGACAAGAGTACAGTACATAGTTCATCTAGACATTTGTCTGGGCAATGAAAGATTGGAGCTTATATGCAAATGGCTATACGGAAGTCGAACATAGCTATATTTACTCTGGAAGAACATAGCAAAAATACGCTATTCATTTATTTGAGGCTAATTTAAGCAAAGGCTACCATGGGAACCTTCAAATTTTAAGAATAACAGGATAAATCCTGACCTCCAACGTCCCTGCAGGACGTAAAAATGCACTGCTCTGCCATCGTAAGTGGACGAATGATAGCAGTCAAAGATACCTGCCGCCTTTCAGATTCGGGTGCGAAACCTCTATCTGACTGGACTGTTACTTGACGTTAATAAAAACTGCTGAATGATGTGAATAAACCATTGAACGGAAGCGAACTAGCCGGGCAATTCGATCTGCCTCCGCAAGCCAAGCTTGCAGCAAATAGCTAAATATAAGGATCAATGTTCTCTCGTTTTTCTTGCCGGAAGCATGTCAGCTCAATTACATACAGAAATATGCGGTACAGAGAAGACCGAAGCTCGCTCTGGCGGCAACCGTTACGAGTGCGCTTCCCTCCAGCGCGCGTGATTAATGCGCCCGATGGAAGCGGGTATTAACGAAATCCGGCGGACGCAGTGGCGGATGCCGGCCGCGCGAGCCAACCGCGCGCCGCTCCGTGCACACTGGCCCGGCGATGATCGCCGGATATTGAGGGAAGCCAGGCGCGCTTTATCGCGCAGGTTTCTCTTAGGACGCCTGCAAATCGTTCGCCTCCTTCGAGCAACGCAACGGCCCTGGAGGCTGAGAAAGAAGGTGTAATTAAGAATCCTCTGCCTTCCGGTACAAGCTGGTGATGGGCTAGTGGGGTTGTTACGGTCCGTGCCGTGTTAACCTTACATTAATCGTGCCGGCACTTCCCGACAAGCAAGAAGACTAAACTGTTCACCAGTTTCCAGCAAGGATGAGACGTGTGCAATGCTATGCATAAGCATTTCTTTTCATGCTTCGTGAAATAATTGCTGTTGCATCTTTTTCAAACTATTTTTTGATCTCGAAAATTCTAACAGCTCTCATCTGTTCTTCAACCCGTTTTATGTGCCTGCCCGAACGCGTCCATGGGGATGCAGGTTCTTTTGGTGCGTAATTCCTGATCGCACGTCGCAGGAAGCAACAGGAAGAACATTTCGTTTTTTTTTTTTTTGTTTTGTTTTTTTCAGAATTCCGTCTTCTCTGTTTCCCGTAACATCAATCTAGTGCTGCCTACGATGGTGCAGCTTCGGGCACGCTTACACTTCGAGCGACTTCACGCCGGCTGTAGGCAGTACGTATCTACACGTCGGCAGGTAAGCAGGGGTATAAACAATACAGTTTACACAATATAAGAACACCGCCTCTTGCAAAGTCATATTAGTTCTTAGAACTCACCTTGTGACTGCTGATATGGCTAAATACGAGCGTTGCCTGAAGAGCAGTACAAATTTGTGAGCACTAAACGGCGCGCAAATGACAAAACAGCTCGCACCCCGTTAAGATGTCAAATGTATAACGGTACACCAATGCTGCCTACGCGCACACTTTTCGTCAGTATTTATGTCACCTTTCAGTACAGTACTTCACGTTCACGTGACAAGTGAATGTAGAGGAAATTTCTTTGCTGCGAATTTTTGGCGCAACTTCTGGGTGCTTAAGTTGAAGCTACAGACTGCATCGCGGCAAACATCTTCTCCGTAAATGCTGTCCTTGAATTTTTGTAGGCCGTAACATCGGCTACCGTCTGTTCGGCCCGAATTAGTTTCGTAACAAAAGACGCCGCTGTGCGCTAATGGCTACGGCATTCGACTACAAAGCCGCCGCTAGCCAAATTTAATCCAGGCCGATATGGCGACGCATTTCGATGAGGACTAGTGGAAAAAGAGGTCTGTATGCTTGCGGCACTCTATGAAGGTTATAAAGAACATAAAGCGGTTTGTTAAAATTACTGCATCATCTTCTAAACTACTCTTTTGCGCAATAGTTTCTATGGCGCCCACCAGAGGCGCACCGCGGAACGCTGGCAGCACAGAGCGACGTTCTCACTAAGTGTGGATGACCCTGTACCTCCAATTATGTGCTGGTAATGGTAAGTGTAGGTTTCCGCCGGCAAGTGATACGATACTGCGCCTTACTTTCCCCTAAGACCAAGCAAACTAAGGACGATTAACATTTCGTAAACTCTGAGCTAGTGTGGAAACGTCAAAGCGTAAAGAAAAACCATGCCACAGTGTTTTCGCCCGCCTTATTCGGCTTAAGGTGGAGTTAATCCAAGATAATCTTACGCGACAGCTTATGCAGCTTGTTCAACCGAAAGGGCGGTGTTGTGTGTTGCAATCGCGCCAGCAGTCGCGAAAACTCTCGGATAACCACGCACCTATCGCGTGAACTCTTAGGAACACAAGTCTTTATATTCTTGAGATGAGGTTAGCGATGCTCTATACAAAACAAACCAAAGAGACGCAGGCGACGGCTCATGACGACGTTTAACGATATCGGTAATACTGCTCAACCCGCTTGTAACAGATGATAGCGAACAATACCGTTCCGCTTAAGCCAGAAACCCGGTGCTGGCTTTTATTACGCATGTTATCTACCTGAGAGACGCCCCGTTGTATACTGCACTTTTGTGCGCATCTGCTCCACTAGTTAAATGCTTTGATTGGAAAGACAATTACATTTTTTATCCCGCTTCTGAACTGTCATGAAGTAGCTTGGAGACTAATTCAAGATAATCGATCCGCGCTTTCTTTTCGCTGTGTCGGGGTGATCTCGCCGGCAATGGTCGATTGTGAGGTACACGCCGAAAGCGCAATTAGGCTAATGCTACACTTATCAGCAGTGGACGTCTAGACGCCCATTCATGTATATTCCACGGGACAAAGTTCAGATTGTAGAATCGATTCAACAACGGCTGCAGTTCAGTGAATCGAGCTTGGCTCGACAAGTTTCGAAACTATCTTTGAGACTTGGTTAACCTACTGTTGCTGAGTTTAGTCGTATTGACTGCCTTGCCAAAAGTCCAGCACGGTATGTTGTAAAAGCCAGGAGGCCATAGCAGTGAGGTCACTGGAAACTGTAGTGAGCGTTCTTCGTAAATACAGTTCCTTTTTCGTTGCGATCGACGTCGCGTCATCGACCTTCGGCAGGGAAAGCACGTGGAGACGTCATCTGAAGAAAAAGAGGACTCAGATTACAAGTGAGGAGTTTTATTGCCCTAATAAAAAATTTTACTTTTAAATTCGTCCTCAAGTATGCGCGAATAAAACACAATTCTTCAGTTGCAATCAAGCCGACAGTTTAAAAATTTTTGGGGCTTGCAGAATTGGCTATATTGCAACCTAACCTATGTTACAGGTTAGTGAGACATCCTTACTTACTAGTATGACTACTGCCCATTTTATAACTATTATATTTAAAATGATGTTCTTTCTTTTGGGCCGATCGACCCCTGTAAAAACACCCGTTCGGGTTGGGAGAATGCGGACATAAATAAATAAATTATCTCTGGTGGCTTTCATGCTTCAAAAAATGTGCCTGCAGGCACACAGAGTTAGCGACACAATTCATGAGAAAAAAAA
Organism: Amblyomma maculatum; assembly: GCF_055883805.1. Classification (NCBI taxonomy): domain Eukaryota; kingdom Metazoa; phylum Arthropoda; class Arachnida; order Ixodida; family Ixodidae; genus Amblyomma; species Amblyomma maculatum. The sequence continues at coordinate 33,270,011 of NC_139354.1, read as the reverse complement.
TCCTGTTAAACGTTTCCTGCAATAAAAGTTTGCGCCTTCTGCCCTTAAGGAGTCCCTACATGCATCCCTTCATTCTCCTTTTATTTTTATTTTGTGGTCTTAAAGAACTGCGCAGGCGTCACCATAACGATATTCACGCGCGACTTGTTTAGCAGCTATTGGCTGTTTCAGACAAACCATTTGTCATTCTCTTACAAGAAGCTGTACTCTAGCCACGAGGCCTGTCACTGATAGTGGACGTGAGAGAAGAGAGCGCACGTATTATTATTTGGTGTTCCGGTTTGGCGGACGGGCGCAGCATTCCTAAACTTTATGTTCTTTGAATACATGAAATCGATATTTATATTGACGAACACCCTTGAAAAACGACGGCTACCTTCCGCCATATAAATCGCTGGACTGAAAATAAGCGCTAAGAAGTGTAAACAGTCATGCAATTATTAGATGCCTAAAAAATACCCAGAGCACTCACGCAGAGCGTCCCAATAGTCAGGCCACAAGGTCAAAGGGTTCACGTGGGGTAATAACCCCCCCCCCCCCCATCCCACCCGCCAAAAAAGGAAAAATTGTAACTCTACATTTAAGTGAAAACAAGTTAAACAAGACAAAAGACAATTGGTCAGCAAAAGGATTGTTTGCTTTGTTGTGAATGCTTTTAGGCAGGACGCAGGGAAAAAAATAAAGATGGCCATGGATGTACAAATAAGACTGAGGTTATCGAATGAGATTCTACGCGAAAATGATATAGACGGATGCGTTGGATACTTCAGCCTGCGCGCATCAAACTTCTCTTTCATTAAAAAAAATAATAAACGTCATTAACCGCACGAGCCTACGTCAAAGCATGTTCGGTCGTTAAACCGCTCGTGCAGGGCCGCGCTATCTCTACGCCCAACGCGGCCTCATAGCTCAATGGAGGAAAGCGGATCGAAGATGCCCGCCTCCAATGAGAAATGCAGGATCCAGTCAGTCTAAAGGCTAAGCTCTTTAATAATTCATTCTACGCGTCGTGTTTAGTAACAGAAAAAATGTCCTCACGGTGCCTTAGTACTTTATCGAGATCGAGATGTGATAGCCGCGTTACTCTGGCATGCTGCTGGTATGTCGATTTTATTTCATCTGCTAGTGATTTCACATTTTTTACAAAATATATTTGAATGTACGCCGTTACGTTAGCTTTTCCGCAGAATTCTGAACTGCGTCTTCAAGCGGCCGTTCAAAAATAGCGAAGGAAAACTGAACGCTGATCCATCCTTTTGATAACCACACCACAGGAACCGGAATAACTACTGGTAATGAAAAGATAGGTTATAAGGTTTTCAATCCTGACTGCCTGCATATTACTCTTGTCCTTAATGGGAGCGTAATGCAACTTAAAAGGAAATTTTATCATTAAATCAGCGCTGTGAACGATAAGAATAGCCATATAGTCCAGGGGTCAGCATTAATGTCAGCCCACGGGAGTCCAGTATAACTTCAGTAAAGGTTGGTTAATACACCTCAATTGTATAAAACATTACTTGGACGAAAAAAATACCCAGGACATGACTCGGCGACGAAGGCTGCAGGAAAAATGGGCAAACTAAAGCTGCAGAGCGACGCGGACGCGCGGTAGGTCGTCGTCTCTCAGCTGTGCGTCTTTCTTAGTTCGAAAACACCACATGACAAAGTGTAATGGAATGACAATTCTCTGGGTCGTAGATTTGGTAGGTGCTTCCAACTGGGCCTTGCCATTAAAATTTTAGGTTGAGATCCAACGCGGCGCTCTGCGTAAAGACATAAAAATTGTGGTTAGTAATAAGGCGACATATGAAAAAAGAAAGCTGAAGATCGAAATGAGTATGGTTCCCAAAACATTAATGAACAGTGACGTCATTTTTCGTAATTTGTAAACAAATGATGGCTATTATCGTCGAAAGATACTCCAAGGCGAGTAATGCGGCCCAAAATGGCTCTCATATCTTGGAGCCTAACATGGCTACAGCGCAAATGAGTCGACCGAACAATAGAGTTCTAAATCTCAATTTCAGTTTACCTCCAATGCGCTATGCGCTTTGCCAACAATAGCCACTAGCATACTCTCCTAAAGTATCAGTGTGTCAGAATTACTAGGCCATTTCATACCGCCCTCTAATGTCGAATGCGCCTTGCCTGCAGGTGCTAGTACTACTTCCCTCATAATTGTATGTGCATTGTTTGTGCGCATTACGAAGAGAAAACGTAAAGCGCGGTGAGCTCCAATGGCCAGCTGTTGCCTTCACACCAGGAACCAATCACAGTAGGGTTACGGATGACGCATCATACGGATGAAGTGGAGCACGCGAGTAGTCAACCAACAAACAATGAGCTGCATTAGCCTAACCATACGATGCCGCTGCTAAACATTGGAGTGCCTATATAGCTAAAGGTGGAAATGTCTGGCCCGTATTAAAGAAAAGTAATAATTGACGTGTATAATTTTGAAGCGGCAGCTTCACTACTTGGGGTCTCTTCGGCGTTCACTGCCTATGAACGTCAAGGCTAAGTCAAGGTCAAACCTTAAGTTTATATGTTTGGAGAACTACTGGATGGTCAAAGGTCAGGTCAATAGTCAAAACATTGCACATATCAAGGGCCGAGGTCAAAGCCAAAGTTCAAAGTTCAAGTTAATTTTAAGGTCTAATCAAGGCCAAGCTGGAGACGTAAAGGTCACTTCAAGGCCACTTTAAGGTCAACCAAAATCTGTTAATGTGATCGACTCTTAGCTCGCTGACAAGCCGAAACGTGGCATTTACGTGATAGGGCGTGACATCACGACATGCTATTTGGAGTACATGACAGAAGGACCGCCGGCGCCTAGGAATAAATCGACACCTGGTGTTCACATGCTAGGCCGTGCCGTCAAGGCCTAAGCGGCGGCGCCCCTTCCGACGAAATCCACATGTGGTGTTCATGCGCTAAGGCGTGAAGTCATGCGTTAAGGCGAGCATAAATAGCAGCTGCTGAGATGCCTAGCAGTCAGAGCCATGGAGTAAGGTGGTGAACAACTGTGTCACCACGCGAGATACAGCCGGCGCTTAGCCTCGTCTGACGATTCGGACAGCATCGGGATTCGCCAGGAGAGCCTACGGAAAGTTCATGAACGGAAGAGGGTGAAGAGAGCAGGAAGAGTCAGAAGAATGTCTCGCTAATCGACGCAGCTAGGCGGGAACGCCGCACGGTAGAATCGATGGGCGCTGTCTCTACATCTGAGACGCCGCCTGAACAGCAAGGAAGTTCCGAACGAGAGTTGAATGAAGAGCAAGAAACTAAGGGGGAGACGGTACGCAGGACCAACATTGCCATCCCACGTAGGGAGTTCATAGCCTCTTGAGACGACATCTCGATAGCGAACAACATAAGAGGACTTTGCAAGGCTAAACCATCGCGAAGCTAGCGTTTCCCACCAAGTTTAACCGAATCTGAACCACCGCTACCTTTTCTTTTTTTAAACACTACAAGAGAGCTGATTCATACTTTAGTGGTGGTAAACTGTCGTTATCTTTGTATATGTCCTTTGACGACAACTCTCAGACGCCGCGCTTTGCTACTGTTTCTAGCTTCAAAGCAAAGGTTATCTGTTGGGATAAAAAAGCTGTACAACATGGTCTTGGGCAAGCAGCGAGTGGTCCCAAGTTTTTTCCCCTTCTCAAAATAAATGTGGAAAGAGAGATATAATTCGTTCTGTGATTTTAACCCCTTCCAATTTATTTACGTTTCAAGCGTATCGAAGTATAAGTGCACAACGTAAAAGCTTGCAACAAATTTCCCCATAAGGCGTGAAACTTCGCCTGACAACTTTTTCAAAGCTCGGTTACGTCGGTCCCCTCTCAATATATTTGAGTCTAAATTGAATCAAGATAAACTAATGATGTGGGGCAGGGTCTATCATGAAGTTGTTCTGAAGAGCTCGTCGACAGGGTGTTTGTTGTGTGTAGATGATGATGCCAGTGCTGCGCACAAGCCTAATCTCCCGTCGGCTTTCGGGCCGCTCCTCGGGGCTCAATCCTATTAGTCAACCAGCCGTAAGGCGAGATGAGCAGCTCTACCAGCCGTGCCGACGAATCAATAGCCTCGTGCGATTGCGTGAACGAAGGTGACCGGCGCCGCCTCGGGGCCCCAGATCCGAGGCCGGTTGCCGATGCTGGAGGAGAGACCGGAATAGATCCGGTTGCTTCGAACCTACGCCACGCTCGACCGGATAGAGTGCCGAAAGATAGGGACGAACGAAAGCCTCCCACCTAACGACCCTACGTTTTCACCGACCGCATGACGTGCAGTCGATGTCTGCGAGCTCCAGTTCCGGGCTCAGCTAAAGCTTCGGGACCAATATCGAGAAAGAGTGCATGGATGCTGGTCGAATAAGGAAGCATGTCAGTTGGGAAAACGCAGAGGCAACGATGCTGATGAAGTGGTTCAGCCAGACAACATAGGCGCCTTGCTGCTCGTGTTGAACACGTAGTAGGGGCTATTTGCTGCCCACCGGTCAACGAATAGATTTCATTCTATAAAGGAAACGTTTACCTGCAATGGTCAGCTTAGTGTCATTTCCCTTTAACTACTGTTATGAGCAGTTTGCTAAACCTAAAACATCACCATAGAGCTTTACTGTTTTATCTACTTATTTGTTGTGTCCTGTTATGGCCTTAGACATTAGAGAATGGAGTGCCTAAAGACATGAAAGGAAACGTAACAGAAACAAAAATGAATAGCGGAAATGGTATTAAACTGTCACAGACGTGTCTACTCAAAGAATATTTACAAGGACGTTCATGAAAAGTTTGTAATATTTGATGGTTGCGGTCTGTGCTGAAAGGCGATTCCGCACACGACTCAAACAGGCTTGAGGAAGCAGGCTAGAAGAATGCAGATCATGAATGTTGAGAGACAGGAAGCGTACTGAATGGGTGAAGTAAAAAAAAAAAAGCGATATACTGGCATTCTGGTCGAAATCAAGAATAACACACGACAGGGGCAGGGCATATAATCAGAAGACGAGGTAACCGATAGCCGCCAAGGGTGATAGAGTGAGACCCAAGGAAGCAAAATGTATCAGGGGGAGGTAAAAACTTAGGGGGGAGGTTGAGATCGGGAAACTTGCGGGGGTAAGTGGATGCAGCAGGCACAGAGCAGGGGATATTGGAGAGGCATTCACACTACATGGATGACGTGAGACACATGATGATGATGATGATGATGATGATGATGATGATGATGATGATGACTCCAAACTCTTCAGCCAGAAAAGGTAGACTGATTGAGTGGATATTTAATACTTTATTATGGTACGTTTAAGCCACACGGCAACTATCGCAAACCTAAGAAAAGGTGTAGGTGAACGTCCAGGGATTATTCTGTTCCTGCGGTCGTTATTGCCAACTTCCGTCGCATTCCTTTACTATTTGTATGTGGCTAAGCGTAGAAAGGACGTTTACCACCTTACAAAACCACGATCTCATGGCAAAGTAGCTTATTCTCCCTTCTTTGACGATTTCGGTCCTGCTGCTCCTACACAGAGTGAAGACAGCAACACAACCTGTATCCATACCATCCGCCCCCAACACAATCGTTGTGTGAGCCTCGAATCAGCTAACAGACCACTTGGCTTCATTGACTGTGACGCCGGACTTCTTAGACTCATCATGCCGATTAATTATTTATTAATTTTTTTATTACCTACAACGCTTTGTGCGGACTTGAGGCCAGGAAAGAAGGACAGCTTAACAAATTTTACACTTGTCCACTTAAGAAATTGACGACAAAACAATTATCAAAAAATGCAGAGAAAGAGCATCAACAGACATAACAGGAAAGGACAAAAGCGACCTCTCTAGCCAATATGAAAAAAAAAAATAAAAAGGTCCACCAAAGCATATCCAAATACAGCAACGTGATAATACGCCGAGAAAACACGGTACTGGACAAATATACATATAAGAAAACATCCTTACTCCACACTGATCTGTTTTGTCCGACATTTCCACTGACATAGGCGAAAAACTACGAAACAATATATCCCTTTATCTTCCTCTCTGTGTCGCTCTGTCTTGTTCAATTTCCAACTTTGCCACAATTTGAGACGGATTTTTTTTTTTTTTAAGAATTCTATGGTCTTCTTAGTGTGAAGAAATGCAGGTACCATGCGAAGACTCCGCAGTACTTAAACAAAATCATGACATGCGGACTCCTGACAAGGCCTTTAGAAAGCAGCTAATCGCTTCTACAATAATATCTGGGCTCGCATTATTCGATAACCGTGATAATCCTTGTTCACCAGGTTGACCAAACCAAGGTCATCGTTAACCCAACTTGTCGACCGCACGTTGCAGTGTTAGCTGATGATATAGCAGCGTCTGTTAGCGGAAAGTTCGAGTCGGCTTCCAAATGCAAAAAAAAAAGCACACGATGCGGTGAATTTCAATAACGTACACTTTGAGCACTAAATCGCGATCTAGAGCAACACATAAAATTCGCAGTACCTAGAGACCCGTTCGACGAAGCTTTTATATAAACTTGGCGTATCGCCTACAGACGCCTCAACAGTGTACTGAACGTCCATGTCGTCTTTGTAGCTCCATTCGCGTGGCATGTTCGATATAATTAGAAGCAGATTCAGCCTAAGCCGCGTCATGAACATAAAAAACCTCGCAGCATCTGTTGCACTGAATTTACCGCTGCAGACGACGGAGCTCAGGTCGCACGCTCTACTATCCTGTATAGTTGCTAGGTCTAAATTTATTTCGCATTGAATCCAGGCTAATTGGCGCTCTTGAATTCGGTGTTGTACTAGTAAATGGCTACATGGGGCTGCTGTAACAGGAACCCATTTTCTCATAACAGAATTAAGATGTGGATGAGTTAGCAATGCCTCAGGAACAGAGGTATAGCGTAGAAGTTGACCGGGTGAGCCTCGCAGCACCGGCAGCAGCTGCTATGCGGCTGTGAGCAAAAACTTTCCCGTACTGTAGCTCCCAGTTTCTCAGCTACTCGCTTTGAATCAGCGATCCTCAAGTAAGATTCATTTATTACTCTACTTTTTCCAAGGGGTTCTTTACGAGAACTGCAAACTGTATGTATATACCGCGCTTTCCCTACAACGCCGCGTAGAATAAATGTTGACTTGACGTGGATGGCCTGTTAAAGGCGGTGCAAAAGAGGCCGTGCTTCTCTCACACGCACTACAGTGCCCTGTTGTCGAGCTATCAGATGGCTTTCTAAACATAGCGCTACAAATAACTATTTTAAATAACTTGCAAAACAGTTTTCCCTCCGGCGATGAGCGTATCAGTTCGTCTGTTGCATCCAAGGGGCCATTGGTTGGACCAACCGAGAACGGTTGTGGTCTGTGTGACAAGAGCGCACCACGATTGGAAAATACCGCTGTTGAGTTCGGTAGCAGAGTATAGATTGCTCTGAGGTATGACTAACCTCGCACCGGCAGCACGCCAGCATCAGCAGCTGTGCTACGCTACAAGTGATTTGCGGTACATGGCATGTCTGTGCCCACTGGCGCCGAGGTTCACACTCTCGGCCAGTGTATTTTTCTTGCCCCGCTCCAAACATAAAGCGGCCTGATTATTCGCGAAAGACAAACTCGGTCCGATCAATTAGCGGGACAGCGTCGAGGGAATTAAACCCCGCGGCGTGGACACACTGAAAGCACCGTGGTCTGCTCCCGCGCGGCCTGCCCTTGTTCCGCCAAACAGCCACACTTGAAGGGGGAGACAGAAGGTATTTGAGCGTCTTCTCAACGTTGCAAAAATTACCGTAACCGCAGTGCACCTGTCTGACAGTGCGAAAAAATGCACAGTGCTTGACCGATCGCATATTATTTTTTTTAAACGAAGAAACATCGCAGGTGCATACCTAACTTTGCTCTCCCTGTTTGTTCATACGCGACCGTGAGGGCAGTGAGGCCAACTCGTGCTGTATTTTATGACTATGACAAAGTAGTTATCACTGCTTAGAAAATCTACATAGGCAACGATATGAGTGTAACATGTGTGGCAAAAATTGAAAAATAAAGTAAAGCGTGTGAAATATCTATGAACGTCCCTGCAGTTGTTAACAGAACTTCTCGATAGTTCAGAAGAATGATATCGAGCTGCACTTAAAAAAAGCCCACTTCATTACATACTTCAATGGTGTGATGAGCTAGCGCAAAAAAAAAACGAGGACAAAGACAAAAGAGGTCCAACTTCCTCCGCATTTTTTACTCTGTTTCATCAAAGAGAACCAAGTAGCTAGCCCGCCATGCAACCCTTGATGTGATGATCGAGCAAGTGGAGCCTACCAGCAATCGGGAATGAGATAATCGGTGTTCCTGGGTCGGGAAAATATTATGTGAAATCTATAAAGGGCCCTAAATCTTGCCTGTAAAAAAAAGCGCTCTTACATTTCGCTGCATGTCTCCCGCTTGTGTTTCCCAGTTTTCACGGAAATATATTTCAGACGTGGCTTGTTCGTATTTGTTATCTGAGGGAAGTATTGGAAAAAACGCAAAAAAAAAGGAAGATGACGCAGATATGAATGAAATGTGATTAAGCAGGCCGTTAACGAGTGTGTGAATAGAAGCTACCCGTACGAACAAGCTCGGCATTAATGACGGCATAAGAAAACAAATAGTCTAGTCGCAAATCTACCGAAAGGGCAGCCACGGGAACGTTCAAAGGAACAGCGCTTCCGGTGGCAATAGAAAATGACAAACATCTCCCGTCCCATTGTCACGTTCGCCAACGGCGCTCATCTGAGTGGAACGGCCATGGCGAACCGAGCTGGTGTCGTCCAGAGAATGCCCGGCTTTGCGGAGAGCACGCGTAGAGGGAGGCCCGAGGGGAAGCAGCCTCGTTACGCCGTTCCGTCGTCACGGGCTGGCCCTAAGCTGTGGGCAGCCGTGCACGACCTTAAAGTGTGCAGGACAGCCGCAGGGTGGCGCCATCGTGGCGAGGAGGGAAATCCGCTCGTTGAGACCATGAGGAACGATGGTGGCAAGCAAGTGGTGACAGCTGGTTACGCTCCACGAAACGGCGCACACCAGAGCGCCAACTATAGAGTGTTTAGAGTTCTGTCTGTTGGCATTACCCTTTGGCCACAAATCTAGACCGTACGTCCAGATTGTGGTTGCGTTGCGTTTTTATGCCAACAGAGTAATTAGGTGTAATTAGGGAGTAATTAGACAAACAGACCGTCCAGCGGAAACGTAGACCTATGTGTCGTAAATGAAAAATCGCAAACGAGAGGCTCTACATGCGGCGGCTCATTCCAGAAGAAACGGTCATGTTTAGGTTTCGCTTTACAAGAGCGGTAATTGTGACTGGGCTACGCTCACAATCGTTCTGTGTGGCACAAACTCTCCGACGTGCGGAAAGATTGCCGGCTTGTTTTTAAAGCTTTACAATCTCATTCACCATGGGGATGATAAACTTTCTCGTTTGTGGGTAGTCATGAGTACATTGGAGATGATAAAACTATCCTCGTTTGTGGATAGTCATGAGTACATTGCCAGAGAGCCCTTGATTAAGCACTTTTTTCGAAACCTCCATGGACTTTCGAAACTACTGCTAATCCCTAAGTGGAAAACGCAGAAAAAGAAAGATGTGGTATAGGTGGTTCAGCTTCCCAAGGCTACACTAGCTATAACGTTGTTGTCTTTGTCTGAAGGACGTTGTTTTGGGGTCCAACATTAGGCAGCCAAAATCTGAGACGTTTAGCTGGTCAAAGAAAACCACTTCTGGTGCACAGTTCCCAGAAATGGTCGCGAGAAGGCTCAAAATAATACTGATGATCGAATACTGACAATTTATCAGAGCAGGACTAGTTTTAGTCTTTCTTCAGTTTCGCTTTATGTAGAAGCTACGAATTCATGTGAACACACCCCCCTCCTCATCCCACTATTTCCGAGAACAGCGGGATGAGAATGGGGGTACCACTTTTTCGTACACACAGGATCATTAAGGCGCAAGATATATATACGCATAAATTACTTTGCACCTATAAACGGGCCATTAAAGGTACCTTAGACCTATTTTTATATTTAGCCCAACTAACTAAATCTTCCAGTAACTATTGTTTTTGTAATCCATCAACTTGGCTGGTTCCGTCAACACGAATTAATTATGGAAATATTATGACTCAACATATGTTACCAACACTACTAAATCAGTACGATGCGCTTCAGATTGATTTCGCACAACTGTTGTAAAAGGGTATTGCTGAACTGTTTATATAGTGTCGTTTACTGCCCCCGTATATAATCTATTGTGCTATAATATACTATGTGTGTCCTAGTAATTCGAGTCTTTGATCATGTACACCTTTTTACTTATGTATTTTGCATGTTCATTTTTCTGTATTATGTATAATTAATGTAGTAAAATTATGTATAAACGCAAATAGTGCATCGTTCGTCAATGCTTCTGGGCGACTGGAGCTGTCAAGCTGCAATAAAAGCAGCTTTTTCTCCTGTCACCCTTTTCCGCTGTACATTGTATGCGAAAATAAACTCATTGATTGATTGATTGATTGATTGATTGATTGATTGATTGATTGATTGATTGATTGATTGATTGATTGATTGATTGATTGATTGATTGATTGATTGATTGATTGATTGATTGATTGATTGATTGATTGAATAGGCTCCGACAGCCGAGCCTGGCTAACCCAACCAACTAGTTGAGGCTGATCGGCTGAGCCAAGCAAAACGTGGAGGCTAGAGGGCTCCTGTACCGCTGAGGACACTTCGTGGGTATTACAAGAGCGATAATCGTTGAACGCTGTTCTTTCTCCTCTTTTTCTCTCTCTGCAGAGACAGAGTTAAGGCTATGTGCATGCCTCTCAACTTAAGAAGCAGCTTTTCACTTGTATGAGGAACCTCAGAGCTCCAAGGTGGTGTTCTTTATTCTTCATCTCCTCATGTTTTCCGCGTGATGTACTGCCTCCAATACCAGCAGACACTTCGACTTCTATCCTTGCTTACATTTCAAATTATGATGACTATGAATTTCTGTGGCCGAATTCGGACAGCCTTGGTCAGTGACTACCTGACAACCGGCAATTTTCTTTGCACAGAGTGGGGCAGAAGACTGATGTCAGACTCACCTCAGATAAGCCGAGCAGGCCTGGAAAAGCTTGGGCCCACTGCAACACCGGTGGCCACGCGGCATGGCCACCCGGCATGCAATCAATGCGTGTATTAACTTTATTTCATGCAATGCGTTTCCTCAGCGGGAATGCTCAAAAGTAACTCATTTCGCAAACGGCAGCTAGAACAAAAGCGACAGTGTGATACCCACTTTGGCTTCGCACGTCGTTACTCTGCGCGGATTATCTGAAACAAAGCTTGTTGGGAATATTGGATTACTGAGATTGCAAGTTCTTTGCATACCTTAACACCTACACTCGTTTCTAAATTGCTGGATTCTAAATTGCCGAAAAGACGCTTCACGCCAGCCAAATGGTCCATGTAAAAATCGCCTTCTAATTTCATGGGGAGGCTAGCCTACTCCGAACACCTGCTTAATTTTATTGTATTGAAGGACAGCTTGCGACTCAAGTAATGGTTCGATGCACGTCCGAGGGATACAGGATTCATCGTCCTCAAGTGCAACACTGATTGCGTAAATATTTTAGGACGCCATTTCCTTCCTTTCAGCCCTTAACTGCGCACGAATTCCGCTTAAATTGCCGTTCCTGTTCTACGTAATGCTAATACATGATATATTTCACACCACCTGAAGCCATGCCTAGAAAAAGACGCTTCAGCTGGCTCTTCAGGGCCTGGGCATTACACTCACGCCATCGAGACGTTACAGAGATATACACCCTTCAAGAATACACGTTGCTGCAATAAATATGTGATCCCCCACTGAGCGGTTGCGCCGAGTACGGTCTTTAGTAGCCAGCGTGCATATATATTGCCTGAGTCGGATGGTGCTGAGGAATGCGTCGACGTATAAGCCGGAACGCTTGTTATGCGGAAGCCTGCGGAAGCCATTGGGCCATTCCGAGTTGTGGCACAATTCCGGGAAGCTGAACCCAATAAGACATTGCCATTTTTCCCTTCCTTCGAGTAAAGCGTTGCTAAATTACAGTTCCCATCCGCCAACAGATTAATGTCCCAGTCGTTACCGGTGCTCGTGCACAGATAGCAACGCAACAAAAGAAAATGAAATGTGAGTATTATATGCGAAAGTCTAAACCAACTGTACCGGACGTAAGGCGCTCCTCTCAAGAGCGCGAACTTATGTGCGTACGAACAATGATGTTCACGAGCGCGCAATTCGTCTCATGCTTCACAAGCCAATTATAAGTTTTAGGCTTCTCGCTTGCCTGTACATCTGATCATATTAACTCCTTAAGGTGTGCAACAAAGCCACCATGTGAGAGGGCTGTACAACCCGGGCACATACGTATGAGTCGCTCTTGAAGGAGATGCTGCATATGAACCATCTGCTATTTTCTTTGAGGGAGAGGAGGGGGGGGGGGGGGGGGGGGTTACGTTTGAGGAAAAAAAAAAGATGTGCTACGAGCGCTTTTTTCTATGTTATACTTTTTAGCTTTAGGAGGCTTACCGCTCCTCCTTAATTCAGCCGTCTCCTTAAATCTGTTTCTCTTAAGATAGAGACTTGCATTAGATGGTTAAAACTGCACTGGTCTGATGGTTGCCCCACCAATCATGTGACAGCTTACACAGCAAGTAATGCACTTCTGGGATGAATTGTTATATATTTGTAGCATGCCTTAAGAGTAACGTGATGATAAGTGACGAGTTCAGCCGTATAATAATTGGGCATGAGAAAACGGCATCGTCCTCCATACGGAAAGCATGGCACTGAAACAAGCCTTTTCTATGACAATGGACGGAGTTTGGCCCTACAGCTCACGTTTTAGTTTTTTGACAGTCTCGACTGCTGAGCTTCTTCAAGAACTCCAGTGACTTTTACCTATTAACTAAATACGCTTTTTCTCAGGCCATCTACAACGACATGCTGAAACGGGTACAAAACAATAGAACCCGATTTCTCGCGCAACATTATAACCTTATTACTGCAGCGTTTGTGCTCAGTGGTTGGCTTTGTCAAATCCTAAAGAGACCCCGGAAAGATAAATCAATTTAAAACTGCTTTTTCAATCTCAATTCTGAAGACTGAAGCTAAAAAGACAACTCTTTCCCCTGTGCTGCATATATAACCCGGATTAAAGTTCCATGAGAGTACTTTATAGAACTACACTGCGCAAATTCTATTTGTTTATTTGGGACGTGCTCAAATGTATAAAGTAAAATGAATTCTATAGATAAGAGCAGTAAAACATTCCCGCGTGCCATCAGCCAGCAGGACAAATTAAAGCAACATGGCGCCGAGTTTCTGTCTGGGATAAAATTACGGGATTGATGTTAAATGAATACCGCTTTCAGTAGCTGCCGCTTTCTATCAATATTCAATGCTCCCGCCCGCCTCTCCCCTTCCTCCACCTCCTTTTTTTTTTGTCGTTGCATTGGCATTATGCATGTGTTATGCATATTTCCTACCACGATCCTACTTTCGGCATTTGCAGGCATTTCTGAAGAAAATTCAGAGGGGATCAGAATGATTGTCGGGAAGGAAATGCGGAAGCATACGTTTTTTCTGCTCTCTTATCAGACACGGCAGTAATTGAATTACAGTATTGAAATTACTGTAATTTATATACCTTTTTTGGTAATTTGTAATGTAATTAATTACGTTTTTCGTTTTGTAATTTAGTAATGTAATGAATTACTTTTGGTAGTGATTTCGTAGAAAAAGTAATTAATTCCTTTCGAAATTACTTCTACTGAACTGCGTCTGGTCTGTTCCGGTTTTTGCAATGGCAAGTGTTATAGGAAAGAGGGAAGGAATAGCTCTCTGGGACGAAATTTGGCGGAAAGACGAAAGAATGTGTGTGCTTCGCGTCTGGAGAACAAGTTGTTTTTTTTTTTTACTAGGCTTACTTAGTTTTTGCCTGGATGAAAACTAGAAAGTAATTTAAAAATAATTGAATTACTCAGTAAAAGCAATTGTAATGTAATTTCATTCCTTTCTGGGAGAAGTAATGAGTAACGTAATTTAATTACTTTTTGTAATTTTAATCAAAGTAATTAGTAATGTACTTTAATTTCTTTTCAAAAGTAATTTTGCCATGTATGCTCTTATGCAGCCGTGAGGAGCAAAGCATCGACTCTTTGACAACGTTTGTTTCAGAAATGCTGCTGTAGAATGGCGTTGCATAAGAAGCGTAAAGGGGCGTCATGAAGGAACATTTCTGAGTGTTTATAAAAATGAAGTGCCTTTGGTAGGTGTTTCTTAAATTTTCTCACAGTACGTGTTTTCTCAGAGTACCCGTAGACCGTCTCCGTGTGGGCACTGCCATATTGACGCTCGTCACATACGCCAGCCAGCGAGCGGAGGAAAGGGCACGCTACTGCTTTCCTCCTTGGCCGTGATAATGGTCTGTAGAGCCAATCTATCATTCTCATCGAGCAGATGAAAAAAGACGGAAACGTTATCTCCTGCACCGTTGTATTGACAGCATTATATCTCTTTTCTAGACAGCAGTGTACTAAAGCAGGTGGAGCAGATGTCTGCCCATGGGCCCTAAAACTGGTTCTTAAAATTCACACGCCAATCTTAAGTGTCAAAACGCGAGTTTGTGTTCAAGAGACGTTTTGGAACATGCTTCCTGTGTCAGCAGTCGGAAATACTGGATGATTTGTTTAATTTTCTTTTTTTCAGGATGTCTATACTCCTCCTTCTTTTCGGGGGTGAGAGAAGGGGTGACAGTTTTCAACGGGTTCTCAAAAAGGATACTAAGACAGCGCCTTACAATATACCAATAGCACCTGACAATATACCATGCCCGCTTACAATCAAAGTTTTCATAGTTGTATGCAATGTTTCGGTGCTCATGACCGTTTATCCAGACGTAGAGCCGCATGATCGACTGGCACGCACAGTCGCTGCATTCATCGCAGTCTGTTCACAGAGCATTGTATTTGAGTGCGGATGGCGAAATATGCTGTCATGGAAGGCCTCCTGTCTGCCAGTCGTTATTTGATGCATACATGCACGTGTCTTCCGGAAATTAATGTTTGGGCAAACCGAGAGGAATATACTGGTGTGACTGTGTGGATGGTTTGTGAAATTAAATATTGGGAAGAAAGACTTCCAGCCTGTCACTATTGCACTCACATGCGATAAAGGAAACAATGTTTAAATATTCCACTCCCTGCCCGATCAGGTCTTTCGATTCGATGGACTTGCTTTCTTTCTTTTACATATGCTTTCCGTTTTATCCAGACCATGAAGACAAACAGCGTTCATGTAAGGATCTCCTTATGGTTTCGCACTACATAAAAAATAAAAATAAAATAATCAAGGTCGCAATTTTTACCAAGCAAAATACAAATAAATTGCCTAGTAGGCAAGGCGTAATATATAACACTCATTTCACCTTACGTGCACCTACCTGTCTATATTCAACGCACAGCTACGAAGGTGCATAGGCTGTACGCTTCTTCGCTGCTGCAACTAACACTTAATTCTGTAATCCTAAATACCCCCCGTTTCGACGTGCTTGCAATCATTATCGGGCTAGCTTGCCTCTTTTGTTTTTTTGCATTCGTAACTCTGAGAATCTTTCTCTACATCATTCTTCACTGTTTACTGTCCACCGCCCCTCCCCCCACCCCACACACACATACTTTCACATTTCGTGAACAGTATTTTTCAACAATATACAGTCCAAGTGCTTTGATTTAATCACTGAAACGGGTCCGTTGCTCTTCTCCAGCTTTTGTGATCTCGCAGGTGACGATTCTCATCCTTCTACAGATCGAAGTTTTCAAGAGTGCTTCTAGGAGCCCCATTACAGGGCTTAGACAAAATTTCACGGGTTTTATATTTTTGACAGAGACTGCACTAGTCAGCTGTGGACGAAAAATCTAAATCTCAGTTGACATCTTGCCACATAACTCAATTCGACGATGTTGTGTAGACGGGAACAGTTGTTTAAACTGAATTACATATCAGGCCTAAGCTTTCTTGAGGCGAACTGCCCATAGACATAAAGGTAAAGGTACGGAGCAGCACTAGTCTTTCTGCTAGGTATCCTGACAACTCGTTCTAGGGATCGTCAAGCGTTCCTCCTATTACCGGCTAGGCGACAATGTCGCCTTGGTGAGCCAGGCCAAACATAAGGTCCCCGCCAACTTAGTGAGGTGCTGTCGGTGAAGTTGTTCTCCCTCCATCTCTCTCTCTCTCTCTCTCTCTCATCCTGCGTGCATCGAATGTCTTGACGTTTGGGCGACAGAGGACCCCTGCACGCGACACATCATTCTGCCTGTCCCGAGACGGCCGAGAGGCGTTCCAGAAATGGGAACGCTGCAACTGTAGTTGCCACACAGCGGGACAGCTCAAGCTAAAGTAGAAAAAGAAAAAGTTGGTAGATGTACTACGAACGCATAAAACGAGCGAAGAATGCCGTTGTAGGCGTCCTGAAAGGACACACGTTTTAGCGCACTTTTTATGGATGCCTTCATTATTATTTTTCAGATTTTTGAAAATCCAGGCAACACATTTTACGCCTCTTTAATACTTTTTTCTGTCTTGTTTCACCTCTTGCTTTGACATTTTATTTCTCTAGGCGCTGCGTGGATTCCCGGTGTATTTTCGTGTATGTTGGTTGCGCCCTTAAATGACGATGACTTCATTCGTCTCCTGAGACTCCTCGCGTCTGGTGTAAAAAGCGTCCGGGCTTCTTTTCTTTGTCTTTAATTTCCTACAACCTTTTTACCCTTCAGTCATTGATCACACTCTCATCTACTAATGTTTACGCGAACTACCCCTCCCTCCTCAACTTCAGTGACTCCGTCGTTTACCCATTCTAATACGCGCACACTCCATACAGAGCGTAACTGTCCTCTCATTGGGCGCGTGGCTTCAATGGAGTCCTGCCTTCTCCTACAAAAACGAAAAGAGTTCAAAAGAAACAGCCTTATTTTATACCGTGAAATTTTTTCAGCAAATCTCTTTTCAAGCTGCAAATTTGTGTCATGGCCTCTTGTGTTGTCAATCCTTAGCTTCGGCTTCCTACAGAACGGCCCGCGTATTTTTCTTTGGGTGCATCATAAATAGTTTGAGTTCGGCATGAAATTGTTTCGAGTAAGAACGTCGAAGCGTGAAACAAAACCTACTTGAGAAGCAAGGCTCCCTGAGCCGATGTTGCGCTACCAAGAACGAACATAAAAACGCATTGTGCATAGATTATACACCTTTGCGAAGTTCCTTAGCAGCGTACTCTGAATGCGCAGCTGATTCGTGCGTGCCTCGTTGCGACTCACGTTATATTTAGGTACCTATGATTAATATCACGCACTCTATGGGGTAGCACATGCACGCTTTCGTACGGACAAGGTATGATTCCTGTTTCACCCCTTTTTGACATCGTTCGGCAGCGTATCTATAATAAAATACGATTGCTGACCCAGTTGGAAAAGGGCGAGGAGAGTGATTCATGCAGCATAGAAAATTTCATGGGATTCTTGTTTGCAATGAGCCTGAAAAACGTGGCGCTTCAGTTTAAAAGGTGAATATAATGTGGCATAATTGTGTAGTTAAATGAGAGTCAACGACACCATTTAGAGATAAACACTTGGTTAAACTTACGCCGTTATGGTACGTAATAAAAACATCTGTTTCCTGAAAATGTTAAAACGTTTATGCTAAAGTGTTAACCTGCTAGCCCGTGCAAACCTCCTTGCGTCGTACGCTGTAATTAATTCAGTAAGTACAGAAGCACCCTCTCAGCGTCTCGACATAGGCTCATGCACAAAGGCGATACTCTCAGCCAGGCCAGGAAAGAGCAACAGCAGCTCAATTGCTGGGCGTAGTCTTCTCTGTGACTCAACAGACACGTCATGGTTTTTCCGCAGGAGACGATCAACAGTGGCCTGGGGAAGATTACTTCGTTGTGCCATCTTCGGAACGAAGAAACACAGCTCTGCATTTCCCCATGTAGAGCCATTTAAGAGGAGGGATCAGCGTGGTCGAAAGCAGATGGCCGTTTCATTTCGACTTCGTGAAAAAACAAACAAGAAATGCGGTGGTTCGAGAAGCAGAATTCCCTCCTTCCTTCTGAGGGAAGGAAAGAGTAAGCCAGAAGAAAGGGTTGAAGTACGCTACTCATCTACGTCTCAGCGCGCCTAAGCGTTGTCAGCGAGGGCAGACGAAGAGCAGACGATCTTGCTTAGCGACAGCCCACCGGCAAGACACAGATGCGCCGGCTAACCGTTACTTTGAAGTCTACGCGGAACAAAGCATTGCAATGCTCAGCTGTTGCGTGTCGATATGGTGGCCGCGTATGCCACGAAAAAAAAAAAACGTAGACCGCTACTTTCGGCCTGAAACCGCACTTACCCTCTTTCATATATTGTATATCCGGAACATTAACGGAGTAATAGTACTGCGCGGAATTATTCACTCTTACTTATCCGGGCGTTGAGTGACTAGAAACATATTGATGTGTTACTTTCATAAACTCTAACTCCAAATTCTATATGTTGTATTGATGTTTAAGATTGCCAAATAACGTGCTGCTCCTCCTCTTGATCTCAATAAAAATGTTCACCCACATATGCATTCAGCAGAGCAGTTAGGTTTTCCTTCCTTCATCAGAATATAGTGGAATGGAAGGGCTTCTTCTGCTCTACTGCCAACATTTCAACCTCAGCACTCATATGTAGTCTGGAACTGTAGGCTCACAATGTTTCTCTTTGATTTGGTTTGTTTTCTCGCGTTTGCTTTGTTTAATTATTTCCTGGAAACTCGTGCTATTATAAATTTTCTTTTGTTACTTTTTAAACCTTGTTTGCAATGAATTACTAGCAAGCTTTTTTAGATGCTAGTGTTGCGTATTGTGCGGAACTGGTGTACTGTGTTCAACGTTTACCTGCTTCATGATCTGCTCCTCTCACCCCGGATTTCCATTATTTACCGACAAGGCCCACACCTCCAGGCTAATTAAAGAAAGCAGCAGAGAAACACTTGATAATGTAAAATGCATGACCAAAGATAACAGCGTAGCTGCGCACACCAAGCCTAGCAGACGAAATCAGCTGTAAACTTCCTAAACGTGCGTTTCCGGAGACATCCGAATCAACATGACATGATAGAGTGAGGGTAAAGACGACACGCGGCTTTGCAAGTTATGCGGCACCCGCAGAGCACACGGATTATACTAAATTCATAATTGTAGGGTCTCAGCAGGCACAGCTCTGAATACGCGCGATGCAGACACCGTTGACATGATTGCATTTTATTGTGTGTCATGAAGTCTCAGGCTTCCTTACTCAAAACACGTCACTTCCGGCCCGTTTTGTGTTTAGGAGTCCGCAAGCTGGAGACACTACTACGTTGCTCTTCACTTGTGTGTCTTCCTTATTTTTTTATGTCTTTACTATGCTGTGTATGTAAGGGCTTGCATTGCAGTCCATGCTGTATTTGTTCTTTTCGGCAGGTTTTGAAAAGGTCGGATTAGGAGCCCGTTTTTTTTAGTCTTTAACTAAAGTTCATATTAGATTGCATAAGGTGGAAGGGGGTAAAGGTGCAAAAAGGTGAGCAAGAGTGCAAATAAGAATAAACATTTCTGCTAAAGGCAAGTCTTTGAGTCGCCAAAATATGAATAAAAGCATTCACACACAATAGATCGCAAAACATCGCCTGCACAATGTCACTTTACTGATTGCTTTGAGCTCAGCTATATATTGCTTTCATAGTACATACACCAGAATATATTTTGTGTTTTCTTAGCACGGAGATTAAGTAATAGAACTAATCAATGGCTGAGTGACAGCTCTACAGATTTGCTATTGGCAGAATGCAGGGATTTGACATAACGGTTGTTCCTGCGAAGCAACTCAGACGGAAAGGAAGAGACGCGCGAATCTCCCAAAGAAACGAAGCTGTTTCAATACGTCCGATTTTTAATTCAGCATAAAAATGAATGCCCATTACAGGATTCGGTATGGAAATTTCACCAGTTGAAAACACATCGAATAGGTTTTTTCCCAATGCCCGCCCTATGCGAAAGATATCAAAAGGACCTTCAGCAGAAGCCTCATAAAATGTTGTGGACTTCACCGTAAAGGCAAACGTGACATCAACGCAGTGGACAGAGAGTTTTTCCTGGAACGAAAACAGCATGTAGTCACAGCTCTAAACAGATCCCCCTTCCCCCTACCCCCCTCCACGGCGCTCGCTCTCTCTCTCTCTCTCTCTCTCTCTCTCTCTCTCTTTATACCTCGTGTGAATATGCTGTTTTGATTTGAGATCTTTCGTGTTTCACACGAACTTCTCTCTCCTTTCATTTTTTAATGCCGGCTTCTTCCTTCGAGCTCTCCATCTATGACGCTCTCTTTCTCGATGCACGGTGCGGGCGCGAAGCATCTCGCATTTTCAACTTCCCAAATCCTGGTCCTGATGGGAGATTTGAAGAGAAGCATTAGGGCCCGCCACGCTCTACCCAGCGATCCCTGTTTTCCGCTGCCTTCCCCGGAGCTTCACTTGCGGGAGGTTCCATTAAAACTCTGCGGGTGAAAAGCGACGAAAGATATCGTCTGCGGGACAGTGAGCTGCCGCGGTTTGACGAACTAATATTAGCCCCGGGGCTTTGCCTCTTCCTCGCCGCGCCTTTCATGGTTCCCTATTATTATTTTTATCTTTGCTTGCAGCAGCTCCTAAAGCTGACTTCTACATTTTCATGCAATTCGCAAAGTTATACAATGGTTCTAACCTTTTTTTCCCCGTCTATGGTTCGGAACTTGTCTCCCTATTGCATCGGGATGGGAGACTGCGGCTCGGGAAAGAGGGAAGTACCGCTGCATTACTTTTTTCGCTTTTTTTTCACCGCTAGTCCACGTGCGTGAAATTAGAATCTCTTCAGCCGCGAAAATGGCTTTCGGAAAGGGAGAGTCAGCTGGCTTGTGCCGCATGAAGGCTTTAACCGGGGTCCCGACACTGCGATGCCTGGACATAGTCCCTGCCATGGCCACTCCCCATCACTCCCGCTGGCCAGGCGCGCTTCCCTTAGAGTGTCCCCCCCTCTCCATTCTTCCCCGGGGACTGAACGCCACAGCCGTGGAACTCACCACGAGCAAACGCCACCTTTGCTCCGCTCCGACGCCGCCTTTCCTGCGAACTCAGTTGGAAAGGTCTGCGAGCTCGTTTAACTTCCCACCTCCATTGTGGCGCCTTGATGGTCGCTGTTTAATGCATCGCGCCACTCAATCTTTTTTCTTTATATTTGCCCATAGAGCGGCCATGATTACGGTTGACCCCTGCTTTTTGTATTCGTCCCTGTCCTAGCTACCCTGCCGAGCCATTACTCTTGGAGGCAGGAAGTACATCAGGCGAGGTCGAAATGCTGTAACCAGTGTGGATATCTTAGTGGCACTTGCAGTCTTAAAAAATTTTGCTCACTTCCTTTTCTTTTAACTTTTTTCGTCTGGTATCAGGGATCAGGCTGTGATGACATCAAGAAGACAGGGAAGGAGACCACCCGTCTTTTCACGCTCAATCACAGCTAAGAAATGATAGCGGTGACAATTTAGTTCCCGTGGATCGGTAAAGGTAAGGTTCGCTATGATTCACCTGTGTGAACCAAACACTACATCACTACGACAGACCGCATCAGAGGAGACCCTTGTGAAGCTATAGAGTGAAGGCACCCATGCCGCAGTGCCTATAATCGTACCAGACGTAATGATATGCTCCCAAACCTGACTGCGCACAATTTTTTATGAGCAGAAACTTGTAGTGTTGTCACACTTCAATAGTGGGACCCTCAAGGTAGAGTAAATAAATGTCTGGCATGAACGGTGCTATACCAGTGTCGTAGAAGAACTTTGGGATTATACAAGGTGCTAATAAACGGACCTCAATGCTGTCCTGCTACAGGTATTTTCTTTTTGACCAATGCATTTTGCCATGAGTATTGCCAGTTAGATGGTCTCTTCGAAATGAAACTGTGAAAAACATGGAAACATGCAGGAAATGCTGCGGAGTCCGTACTTTGTCTCCATTGTAATTTTGCGGCAGGTGTTAACCACGTTGCAAACGGCCAGCCGGCGTATTATGGTGTGGTGCGAGTAGATCTGGGGGGAGCCTCCTACCAGCAATCGTAACGAAACGTGAGTGAATATGTAAGGGTGTTCACGCTCAGCTGGCAGAAGATGCCAGATAAAGATAAGGTAGATCTGAAAGGCTAAACAATACTCACAAGGTGCTTCTAAATAAAGAAAAAAATAACCAGAGATATTTTAAAAAAAGAGCAAGGGTGTTCACAAAACTGGAGAAGTTACCGGCGGTAATTCACGCACGGCTTTCCTTGGAGTGAGGATGACAATGTGTGAACTTGGGCCGTCTTGAACTGTTGCTGATGACTTATAACAAACAATAATTTTCCCAAGTCCCAATAATGGTCCATTTCATGTTTAGAAACATTCTGACCGTAAAACAAATCTTGCGCTGCGCATAAGGGGTGGTGTCATCGTTAGTAGTATTGAAAACGACGTCTGGAAGTCAACAGTAATAGCTTTACGTAGTTAAAACCGAACTGGGACATTTGCCGATGTAAACAGCGTGGGATTCCAGGCTGAAGAAGTCTTCGCCGTGATTACCAGCGCTCACCCGCCTCTGTCAATGAACAGTCACTTATAAGTATGGACTGGCAGCATTATTTCCTCAGATGAGAAGAGGGGGGGGCTTATACACTTGAAAGTGCGAGGCACAGGCCAGCATGTTCATTGTATGGACTGCGAACGAAAAGATTATTTGTGGATGTTATCTGTAGTGTTCACCATTGCGCAGTGAAGAAATGAAACACGGCTAAGAGCAGGAACGCGTGCTTTAATAAATGCCGTTTGCGCATTGCTTCGGCTGCTTGCCATGCAAATAGGTGCATGACTACGTACTTCTCTTGACCTCACAATTTCTGTAAATGTCTCAAAATGGCAGAAATGCTTGCTGGTTGGATTGCCGTTGCATTGAGGATGAGGCGAGGATAGTGTTGCAGTTACTAGAGGCTTTTATTTTAGCGTTACCGCTCGTCGTTACTTTCTAACCCTACCGCATATAGTCAGCCACACACGCACTGATTGGCACCTGCGTGCAGAATCTGCCTGTTGCACTTCATATTCTCACCGAGTGTTGTCACCCATGGCACCATCAGTCGGATTACACGCTCAATTCTCACTGAACTTTGTCGTGTAACAGTGGTGCATCTCGATGACCCTAAAAAATTTCAATGGCCATTCACCCAACGGGAATTCAGACTGCCCGTGTGACAAAGGTATGCATGTAAATGCCTTTACTGATGTCATCTATTTCTCCGCTGCACCTGGCTAAAAAAGAAATGGGCATAAAACGCACTGTCCATGGGGGCTAAGATATCCGAAAGTAGCATCGCACTCTCGCTCCTCTTAATGTGCCCACCATCAGGAAACGGTACTTTAGCGGCGTAGTGCGCACACGCGTCTGATCTGATTCGGCTGCGCAGAAAACTCTCGCGCACATGGCAAAATGACTATCGCACCAGGATAAAATATCGTCTGTCATCGATGAAGGCAAGCACTAGGCCGTTTGGATATTTCACACCTCACAACGTAGGTGCTGAACAGGCAATAAAATAGTTTTGAGGGTCACTTTGTACGGTTCTTGGATTTCGACTGAATAGCGAGAACACGTAACACTACAAATAGAAAGTCATTCCTGTTTACCACTGAATAACCATTTTAAAAAGATTATAGCACACGGATAAAGTCAGCCTAGAGCTGCAAATTTCCGTTGTGGTGTTACATTCCTCACAGTTCTCGCTACCACTGTTTCCCTTCCTTTCTCATTTCCTTCCGATGAGAAGGAAAACAAAGCCATAGCCAAAAAGGCGCTCCACAGCCCCAGGCAAAGTCGTTTAGATCCAGGAAAAGTGCGATAAAGAGGGCTTATTTCCAGGCTCCTGGAGGCTCCGCTTGTCCCGCCTTCCCTATGGTGCTCGGTTTCCCAAATCCCTATTTTCTCCTTCCCTGAGCTAGACCTTTGGCCTCGCAGCTTTTTGCCTTAGTGTTTGTCGTCCGCTGCCGGCTTTACTGTGCTTTCTTCGTACAGAAATAAAGAAAAAAAAAATAACGATGAGGGGACATTTGCTGTTTGGCAGCGATCGTCGGCTTACATACGCGCTGAGCGGAAGGATATCTTATCAAGCACCCAAGATAATCTAGAATGGCAAGAAAAAGAGAATAAATCCTTTCATATTTCTTGCGCCCCTTTCACTCCTACATTCTGATACCATGAAACCGGTTTGGAAGTGCCGATGTCCGGATTTATTTTATGCTAGCTAGGAGCCTGTAATTTTTCAGCATTTCAAGGCCTATTTTATTGATCAGTTCTAGTTTTGTGAGGGCGGTCGCATCGGTTTATCCCGGTCTGTGAGGTGACCACAAAAGGCTTGAGTTAGAGTTTTTGCAAGTCCGAAGTAGTGTTCACCATAATGGGTTGCAGCCCTAGCCACCTAATAGGGCGGCCATCCTCAGTTTCACATTAGGTAACCTGATTTCAGGTAAGATGGCGGCTCCCATAGTTCAGGCAGAGCTCTTCAATACTAGCAGGTAGATAATAGGGATGAGGATGGAAGGCAGCGATGTTAACCAGAATGACCTCCGGTTGGCTAACTTACACTGGGGAAAACGGATAAGGGGATTAAAGAGAGAAGAGAGTTGCGAAACTTCCCGTAGGGCCCACGTATCAAAAAACGGAGGGTTTTGATTGGTCAAAATTCGCCGGTATATGAATTGGAAGATATTGAAAATAAGTAAATAAATAGTGGCGGCGCCCGCGGTCGTTCGAAGAAACTTTGTCTAAGTTGCAAACTTTCAGATTGTTGATAAATGTGCAAGCAACTGGAAAACAAAATTAGTTGAATACTTACAGTAGCAAAATATTTAGAGATAACAGCCGTAGAGTTAATCATTTTGGAATTGAAGAAAGAAAAAGGAATTTCCAAAACGCAATGAAGGCAATAGCAGAAAGCTTTTAGTGACCGCTTCTAGTGACGCGGCAATTTATACGCACATATCAAAATTAGTAACTTTTTGAAGCGGAGTTTCCCAACGGGTTTCATCCAAAAGCTTTGCAGGTCACATGATGATGCCGCCCAAGAGGGCGGCCGCCCTAAGGCCACCCTGGACCCATGAGTGCGCCCAAAAAGCGGAAATAAATATAATGGACAGTAAACTACGGCAATATATATATATATATATATATATATATATATATATATATATATATATATATATATATATATATATATATATATATATATATATATATCATCATCATCAGCCTGATTATACCCACTGCAGGGCGAAGGCCTCCCCCATATTTTTCCACTTAACCCGGTTCTGTGCTAGCTGCATCCACTTGACCCCTGCGAACTTCTTAATCTCATCCGCCCACCTAACTTTCTGCCGCCCCCTGCTACGCGTTCCTTCCCTTTGAATCCAGTTTGTTACCCTCAGCGACCATCGGTTATCCTCTCTTCGTACTACATGTCCTGCCCATGTCCATTTCTTCTTAATTTCTACTAGAATGTCTGTAACTTGAGTTATTTCTCTGACCCACTCTGCACGCTTTCTATCTCTTAATGTTACCCCTACCATTTTTCGTTCCATAGCCCTCTGGGTTGTCCTCAACTTAAGTAGAACTCTCTTGGTTAGCCTCCACGTTTCAGCCCCGTAGGTGAGTACAGGCAAGATGCAACTGTTGTATACTTTCCTCTTGAGCGATACCGGTAAGCTGCTAGTCATAATCTGCGAGTGCTTGCCAAATGCGCTCCATCCCAATCTTATTCTTCTTGTTATTTCCTTTTCATGGTCCGGATCTGCGGTTACTACCTGTCCTAAGTAGACATATTCGCCTACTATTTCCAGTATTTCGCTACCTAATGTAAACTGCTGTTCCTTCCCGAGGCTGTTGAACATTACCTTAGTCTTCTGCATATTGATTTTCAAGCCTACCTTTCTACTTTTCCTGTCTAGGTCATCAATAATTATTTGCAGTTCATCCCCCGAACTGCTTAGCAAGGCAATGTCATCAACAAATCGCAGATTACTGAGGTATTCTCCATCTACCCTTATCCCTAACTGCTCCCATTCCAAGTCTCTGAATACTTCCTCTAAACTAGCTGTGAATAGTACTGGGGAGATTGTGTCTCCTTGCCTAACACCTTTCTTTATGGGAATTTTGTTACTTGCTTTATGCAGAACTATGGTTGCTGTGCAGCCACTATATATATCTTCCAGCACTTTCACGTACGGCTCGTCTACCCCCTGATTTCGCAATGCCTGCATCACCGCTGAGGTTTCAACTGAGTCAAATGCTTTTTCGTAATCAATGAATGCTATGTATAAGGGCTGGTTACATTCCGAGCATTTTTCTATCACCTGATTGATGGTATGGATATGATCGATAGTAGAGTACCGTTTCCGGAACCCTGCTTGATCCTTTGCTTGATTGAAGTCTAAGGTTGTTTGATTCTATTAGCGATTACCTTAGTAAATACCTTATACGTAACAGACAATAAGCTGATTGGTCTGTAATTTTTAAGGTCCTTAGAGTCCCCTTTCTTGTGAATGAGGATAATGTTTGCATTCTTCCATGGTTCCGGTACCGTCGATGACACCAGGCACTGCGTATACAGGGTGGCCAGTTTTTCTAGCACGATATCCCCCCCGTCCTTCAGCAAATCTGTAGTTATCTGATCCTCTCCAGCTGATTTCCCCCTTTTCATAGTTTCTAGGGCTTTCTTGACCTCGTCCTTCGTCACTGGTGGAACGTCTGACTGTTTTTCCCTACCGCCAATCTCATTACGGTCCTGACTACTTTGGCTACTGTAGAGATCTGTGTAGAACTCCTCGGCTACTTTGACTATCTTTTCCATATTAGTGATGACGTTGCCCGCTTTGTCCCTTATCGCACACATCTGGTTTTTGCCTATGCCCAATTTCTTCTTTACCGCTTTAAGGCTTCCCCCGTTCTTTACAGCCTGCTCAATTTTCTCCATGTTATACTTCCTTATATCGGCCACCTTGCGCTTATTGATTAGCTTTGATATCTCGGCCAATCCGATCTGGTCTGCTGGATTGGAAGCTTTCATACTCTGGTGTTTCTTAATCAAATCTTTCGTCTCCTTAGACAGCTTACGGGTATCCTCTCTAACTATCCTACCGCCTACTTCTACCGTGCACTCAGTAATGATATCTCTGAAATTATTGTTCCTTGCCTCTAGGGTAAGGTTGCCATCCTCAGTTAGAGCTGAATACCTATTCTGTAGCGAGATCCTGAACTCTTCTGCCCTCCCCCTCACTGCTAATTCGTTGATGGGTTTCTTTCTTACTAATCTGTTGCGTTCCTTTTTCAGATTTAGGCTAATGCGAGACCTCACCATCCTGTGGTCACTGCATCGCACTTTCCCGATTACCTCTACATCTTGCATAATGGCGGGGGTTAAACATATATATATATATATATATATATATATATATATATATATATATATAGTATCGGCTCCGCTATATATACTCATACCCGACAAACGCCACATTCGGTACCGTTTGTATACGTCATTCGGCTAAAATTGTGGCCCGATGTGTGGTAGTGGTGTCTGACGATCATTGGGGTTGTATGGGTAAAATTACCACTCTAAATCTATTCTCGGTACCTTCGACCTTTGTGGGTCCAAAAGGGTCGCCGTTCAAGCATGGGGGAGGGGGGGGGGGTATCTTGGGAACCACAGGTTGTAGACACCTGCGGGTGGTACCAAACAATTTGTCGCAAGGAGATCTGTGCTGAATGATGTGTATTACGATGTTTGATACCTTTATGAATTAAGGAATAGGAATAGTAAAGTTCTCACAATGCCACATTGATGGCGCTTTACTCTTTGTTGAGTGTTGAAAGTGATGATTGCATTGTTTGAAGAAAATGATCCATTCGTGTCTTTCTGAACTTCAAAATTATCAATGTAAAATGTCAGAAATATACAGAGTCACGGTTGTAATCATGCTGTAATCTCATTGCTGCAAACACTAAAAACCCATGACCTAACTCTCTTGCGTGTCAATGTCCATCCAATGGTGCATCAGTTGTTTATTTGTCTGTGGGCAATAGGGAATAGAAATTTCAGCCTGTCGTGCTTAAATATTAATTCTAAACAAGGAAGGTTTGCAAGCTGACATATTTCACAAGAGATGTGAAGAGGATCAGATTTGTTGAAGATGAATCAATGAGCCAACCTTCGAGCCTATCCAGTTTCTTACGGCAGCCGCAAGAAAGCGGAGAGGCTTTAATATACCCTGGTTACTCGATCACAGGATATGCAGCAATTCCTTTCTTGATCGTGACGCTTCTCAGTGACGCCATCGTTGATGAAGCCTTAAAGGGAATCGGTGAGACTGAGTGAAAAACGTTATTGGGAGATAAGATGGGAAATCTGTCGGTGATATCCCTATTACGGGACGCTGGCGGCTGTCGCTTCTGTCTGCGCCCTTTTTATAAGGGCCTTTAGGGCCTTGAGTTCAGATTTCGACAGGGCAATTTACCGTCCTTCATTAGCACGGTTGACTCTACACTGCAGAAAGATGAACTCCTGAGCGCTGCTGCTGCACAGTGTGCATCACGTTTGTTCTCATTGCCCTTATCAACTAAATGCACCGTCATTATCATCGCTACTGTCTGATATCACTGTAATTAGCACTAATTGCAGCATATTGCGAATGCTCGTAAAAGGAAAGATTCACAGCGCTAACAGATAGACACTCACAAATAGACACATAAGACAGGCAGAAGTATGATATCCGTTTCACGATCCCGGGCGGTGGCGTCGTTGGTTAAAGCGCTCGGCTAAGGATTCAAGAGTGGAGGTTTGATTCCCAGTGGAGAGAGGAATTTTTATTTTCATGATGACGTCATCTTGATTTCATTTGATTGACAGCTATCCCCGCTGAGCGCTCCCCGGCACTCGTCCAAGTTTAGAAGGAGCACTTGAGTCATTCGCAAAGGTTTCCCGCTCCTTCTAGCAATTCGGAAGAATACTAAGAAAATACTGTATAGGACAGATGAGATGGTATGGTAAGCATACTTTTCATTTTCTTTTTTTGCAGCCACTTGCGGTGGGAGTAGTCTTGCGACCGCGTGTACCTGTTATGCATGTCGTCGTCGCCCTGGCCGCTGCGGCGGCTAGATTGTGCTTAACCGAGCTTTCGCCCCAGATTACCTGGTTCGGCGGAGTTGATCCACATCAATTTTTTTTTGGCTCGTATAAAGTTTCGTTTTACGCCATTGTGCTGCCTTTAATGACGCCACTCTGTTGAGGCAATTACATGCAGCACGTTGTTACCCTGATTCCTGCGCCGCAGAAGCGGTGTAAATGTAGCCTTAAAGTCACAATTTAAACACAAAGGGTGAAGGGGTGTGCACCTAATGCGTAAGCATAAGACATCTACTTCTGGAACTGTTCCCGTGAATCTTGCCTCCATATTTAATTACTGTCAACACAACTAACAGTGGCATCCCTTCATCGAGAAGTGTATATATATCAAGTTATCGCCTAGTCATGGTTGAGTTTGTGTTGATTATATTTCCCTGTAAGTTTGAGATTAGTTGCTCAGTGGCTCATTTTGCAGGTTAGATGTATTAGTTATTTTAGTTCGAAATTTCAAACTGAAATATCAAGTTTGGGCTTAAACCCAAAATATTTCATTATTTAACCCTTCTCGCTTTCCTGTTTATCCTTTCGCTTGTGCTTTTGGTTTAAATAGATACAAATATTTAAAGAATAAGCCTTTCCTATTGATTCATTACGTGCATGGATCCCAACTAGCCTGCGAGCTAGGGATCCAGATGCTTGTTGCAATGTTTCTTGTGTTGGCATTGGTGTGTTTGAAATAAAAATTGATTGATTGATTGAATATAGCCAATTAGAATAACATTCATACTTCCTTGAAAGCATGTAGTCTAGGAAAAGCATGCGCCACAAGCTATGACATAATATACCGCCCGAAAAATTAGTCCTATATGATTAGTGCCTTGCTGATTGAACAGCGCTGTTCTAAAACAAAGCAGGATTACAGAAATGAAATTAGTAATATATCAAGTGTCCGCTTCTTGGTGGATATACTAATAAATATATTTTATAATCTGACAGGTCGTAAATCTGATAAATTAGACATCGTGCGCGCGGTAAAGCAGGACACGCTGCCTACCTCACAATTCCATTATAACTTATATTTGCTGCAGCATTGGCGATAATGGCACTACAAACCTGAGCGCATTAAGGATGAATGAAATAAATGATTACTCTATTGGATCTGGCACATAACGTGATCTAAGGAGCATGAGTTCATTCACTTTTTTACTCGACTGCAGAGCAGCACATGACAGAAAAAAACTATCTAGAGTTTATCCCGATAGAACAAAAAAGCAACAATGGACGGTATCAATTCGAAACACGTTCTTTCAATCAAGGGCTCTCCCCCGCTGAGCGCTCCCCGGCACTCGTCCAAGTTTAGAAGGAGCGCTTGATACATTCGCAAAGGTTTCCCGCTCCTTCTTGCAATTCGGAAGAATACTAAGAAGATACTGAAGAGGACAGATGAGATGGTATGGTACGCATACTTTTCATTTTCGTTTTTTTACAAATCGGGATTGGCGCAGCGATATCTACAATGTGAACAGCGTTTTAATCGCATTAAAGCCATCCTCAAATGAGATCCAATGAAGAAAATAGTTTTCAATTTTGGATCGGCCGGAAATCGCGACGCTGCGCACGGGATAAGGGAAACGGCAGAGTGCGTCCAATTCACTTCAATCAAAGGCGCATAGGCTAAGGAAGTACAAAACCTTCCCATCGCTTTGTTTTTTTTAGTTTTTTTTTTTAATTTTTCGCATGTGGATATGAGAGTTCGCTAACAATATACTGAGGCAATGCCAGTTTGTCGGCACGAAAAGGAACGGAATAAGGAAGACATAAAAACATATATAAATGCAAGGACTGAACAGCTGAATCGCTTTGAATGCATTACAGTTGCTGGAAAAAAAGTTGTTCTCCGACAGCTTTGGGCTCGTGCTCTCACGCAAAGTGAAAAGTAGTAAAAATTGGCACGGAAGGAACCAATACCACTTTATTCTTGTTGCCCATCTTGTTCTTCTTACCAAATTTTTATGCGCTGTGACTTCTGGATAGGGCACTTGAATGCTGAGCCCGGGGACTTACGTTCGATCGCTGCCGCCGCGGCCGCACTTCGGTGACGGTAAAGTGCGTAGCGCGTCATGCACAATGCGGTGTCAGATTGCGGTAACCCCCCCCCCCCTCCTCATGTGGTCAAAAGTACTGCGGAGTCTTCCACTACAGTGTTCTCCGAGCTCGTGGTCTTCTAGGATGTC
Organism: Amblyomma maculatum; assembly: GCF_055883805.1. Classification (NCBI taxonomy): domain Eukaryota; kingdom Metazoa; phylum Arthropoda; class Arachnida; order Ixodida; family Ixodidae; genus Amblyomma; species Amblyomma maculatum. The sequence continues at coordinate 33,238,485 of NC_139354.1, read as the reverse complement.
GACCACCACATACCACATACCTTTTGACATCTCTGTAATTTCTGGCAAGTGCTAGTGCTCACTGTTAGTTTATAAATGCTGAGTTTAATGACAACGCTGAAGTGGACACCACCTTTTCTTGTATGAGCCTTTGCAAATCATCAACCTTTTTCATTGTTGAACATGTCCACCATCCGACATTGACGGTGAAGGCAAGCATGTATCTTGTTCAGAGGAACACTGTTCAGGAACCTTCCAGACATTGTAATATGCAAGGTCTTACCCGAACACTGCAGCTCTGGCACTTGCCGTCCGCTGCAGTCGCCACTTTCAGAGTACTGGTTTTGTTCATACAAATATTTGGACAACTCGCTGTGCGCAATTTGTTCAGGTTACAAACCGATTCGCATTGAACGCGGTTTCCAACTTGAGTTCTCAGTTTTAACGTGACCCTATTAAAAAGCTCGTATTGCACAAAACTGGTTTTACTGAACTTGTATGGTCCGATATAAATTTCATACAGATGTGTCCAATCCTGTATAAAGCTTATTATACTGGACAGACTCGAACTGGACAAACAAGTTCGGCATTGAGTTTATTTCAGAAAGACCACGTCCGGTACTGGGCAGACCCTGTCCGGTATGCATTTCAAACCGGACGCACCTATTCGTTATAGATCCCGAGCCGTACGAACCGGTTCGGTATGGAGATCATATATCGGACAGCCCAGTTCCACGTTCGAACTCAAACCGTACTAGCCCCTCCCTGTCTCAACTGAAACCGGACCAATCGACGAAGCTCATTCACGACTGTGCTGGAGAATGCCAGCGCGCTGAACATGAAAACAACCACAACAAACATTACAACTTCTCTGTATATGGGGTACGTGTTTTTTCACAAATATCTCGAACCTATGAAGACATCGATGTATACGCTCATCACATCGATTTTGCGCGTTCTTCACCACGAGCGTAGGCGTTCATTACGAGCAACAACCGCTGCTACTCGTCTGTCTTATTTCATATCTGCAACTGAAAAAGAAACTTAAAACAACAAAGCGCAAGGAAGACAGTAGCATTCCAATAGCGACAACAAAAATATGCTGGAGCATAACTGAAACACAGAGCTGACCACAGGAATATGCACTGACAGCTGCATACCAGGCGATGCTTCCTCGTGTGTTTACATATGCAAAGCGCTTAGCCGGATGTGCAGTCATTGACGTCGCTGATCCGCTGGCAGCATGTAAAGGTAAAATATTCAGTGTGAGATGCAATACTACACCAGATATTTCTGTACGTAAGAAAAATTACTGTAATAGAAGAGAAGAGACATCTGGGCGAGTCGTTACGGTGACATGATGAATAAACAGCCCTACAGACTAGGCCGAAGATCAAGAAGCAAACATGACGGGCGTTCGTTCGCAACTGAAGTTTATTGAAAAAAAAAAACACACACACAATATACATATCCAAGCCAAGCCGCACTAAACCACACATTAAACAAAAAACCAAATCATGATGACCCAGCACACATACCAAGTTCAAGAAACCCAACCTCATTATCTCTTAAAGCCATTGACGGTTCACTAACGCATTTTTCACCAAATCGCATGATATACCTGGCCTCAATGATTTCCCGGTTAATCTGTGCCGGATGGGAATCTAAAATACCTGTCTGTGTTAGAAAAGGATGGCAGCCATCTTACCCCTTACAATGCGCAACCAGATTAGAGCCTCTACCAATCTCTAATGGTCTCTCGTGCTTTATGCTAGTTACCTGGGTGAGGTTTATGCAACACTCTCTCAAATGCAGTCTAACTGTTCATACCTTGATTTCGCGGCGAAATACAAGTGCGCCATCATAATCAGATCTAACTATTGGTTCAGCTGTAGGGCATACGTACGAATTGCTCGACAAAACTGCGCCACAAAGACAATAAATAAAAGAATACGATACCACATGCACATGCTATGTAGTATCTTCTCTTATATTGTCATCTTTGTGCCGTACTGTTTTGAAGTAATGAGCCAATCCTTTCCACAGGCCGTCATTCTAAAGTCAAATTTTTCCTTTATGAGAAGTCGCATGTTCTAAAAATAAAAATTTTTTTTCGGAAAAACAATCTCCTTAAGAAACAAACATACTAGAAAGTAATTGCGGACAGCACAGAGCGTAAAATTCTGAGAATTCTGCCGCGGAAGTGATATTTTTTTGAAGCCTGTATACTGAAAAGCAGTATGTAGCCTGTGAGACCTAACTGCTTAAAAATTGAAATTCTGTATTCACTGATTAAGTTGTACCAAACAATGGAAATAAAAGTAGAAAGACGAGACACACACAGTGTCACATCGTTCATGACGCTAACCGTCTTACAGGGCATCCGCAGAGTCGCCGTCGAATGAAGAGAGTGGCGGTAAATAGCGCCAGGTGACGGCTGCGTGTACCTGAAGCTCCCGACAATACGTGCTTTCGACGTGATAAGAACATCACCACCAACAAAACAGGGATTGGTAACATGAATAATTTGTTGCCTAATTATGGTTTTGCCTTCCGCGCTAACACTAAGAAATGTAACTCCATGGGAAAAGTGAAGGAATTTAGAGCGAAGTTGTCAAAATGAAAGTTGCTTTAACTTCCGCGCCTGTTAGCGAGAACGCTAACAAATATCTGGACAAATGAAAAGTGACACATTGAAGAGCTTCAAAGTTTGAACGGTACACTTTGGGCAAACAACGCGTCACTCCAACCTGGCCCACCAAGGATGAACGAACGAGTTTGTGTCGACTTGAGACCCCGTCGCCCACAGCTCCCGCTGCGTTGTTGCCTGCCCTGCTATCCTGGAAGGTGACGGGGCACAGAAAGGTTGATGCTACTGCCACTTCCACAAAGTGCGCAGCTTTCCTTGTTGACCCTAATTTGGGAAGAAGGGTTTTGTTGAATTTAAAGCTGCTCACACAGACAATCTTCTCGACAAACCGCCTCGACGACAAGTTTCCAACTTGAACGACGCGATCTGTGCTGGATGCCAGGCTGTTTCGCTGCTCCCTTGTTCAGAACAAGTTAGGGGTGGGTACACAAGAAAATGACAAAATGATTCTCAAGCCTCATGTGATAGCAACAGCAATCAAACACGCTAATTCACACAAGCGATATAATATTTTAGTCAGGTGAGCCTTAGTGGAGCTGTGGAGGCAGATGGTCGTCCTTAAGGGTTAAGATGGTTTGATGAGAAAATTCGAAAATGGCGGGGCGGGCAGCTTTATTGCTAGTAGGGTTGGGGGAGGAGGTGACTCGTAGATGTTGCTTCTGGAGGGCAGCTGGCTTTTTGGATAGGTGTATGAATTCAAGTTTAGGCAGTCAGAGGAGGCTGAAGAATGAGTAAGCGGGGTTTTGGTAATTAGAAAAAGTGGAGGGTTGGCACCTAAAATACCTAGGAAGAGCCCTGAGGAGGTGGCTGCTGACCGGTACTCCCTTAGGGCGGACGGGAAGGTGACAGTTGTCACTCAGTATCTGCTATAATGAGAACCATGTCACCGCATGCTTAAGCAGGCCAGTTGCTTGCGGCTCCACCTGATGAAGCACTACTGGTTTCATTACCAGAGCAGTGGCCACCTCACAATGAATTTGACCGATGAAAGTGCCAGTCTCAAAATTAGGATTGCTTCATCAGAGGGCGCTCGGATGCAGTCCAGTGCGGCTCAGAACACGGTGACAGTGTTTTCTACTGTTCCCGACATCACTTTGCGATCGATGTTCGCTGTTGTGTCTCTACGCTTGTCGAATGTGGCAGGTGCGCACGAAACATGCGATTCAGCTGCCGTTTTCGGAGCACTGAGTGTGCGCTGACATTAAGGTAAACGGGACAGGATATATAGAGGCACAAATATTTCCGTGCTCTTCAACCACATTTAGGTCTTGGCGCTTGCGAACCAACTCAATAATTAATACTAGACCCAGTGGTGGGGAGAAATACAGGGAAGAAATGCGGACTTGCTGTTTAAAGCCATGCTAAACGTTACGACGTTGACCTGACAGGTGCCAGTAATAACTCGCACTGACGCCTTTTGGGTTCTTGCTTCTTTTCTCTTTTCTATGACATAATGTCTTTTTTTCACAAAGACAATACATATGGCAACTTATCCTGCCGTTCATACCCGCATGCAAATAAAGACGCAGAGTGGTGTCGATGGATTGCGTGCTTTCCGGATTCTTACTATTTTTGCACGGGAGAGATTTCAGCTGGTAACCATGGCTTCCAAGAGAGAGAAATCGCCAGAATGCAATCGGCAGGCCTTGCGCGAAGTGACTTCAGTTCTTCCCCCGCACCAGTTACCGGGATGAAGCACTATTAATGTGCAACTTTACCCGGAGCGCATACATCTTGTTGGGTAGACAAGGTGGCGCCGTCGCCATAATCCAGAATAGACAAAAATGGCGTAGGAGAAAATAGGCACTTGATTTTTGTCGACATTATCAGGCCGCTGTTTTTTGTGCAGCTTTAAGGTGGGTGTCATACCATTTCGCTTCACATTAAGCATCCATCCGGGTGTCAAGTTGGAGACAGCGTTGCGATAGGGATGCAAACCGACGACGCATATGTGTCACGAATAAGTTCAGGTGTCCACTGAGAAGGGTGAAATATATTCCGCCGTCCTCTCGCTGACACCCACTTAAGCAAAAAATTAGTTCCTTAGATGTTTCTTAAGAGGAGAATGGCGAAAGCCTACCTTTCCTCTTCTACCAATTTCTCTCATCATTTGCCTCTTATCAGCATTCGTTGCAGTGCTACATATATAACTATAATTGGTTTACAGGAAAGAAAACACGCATTCTCCGGAATGTGTGAGTGGATGGAACACCATCGCTTCTGTACACCATCGGTACACGTTCAAGTGTGACATTGGAGATTGCAGGAATGCTATAGAAGAACTAATCTCGTGAAATCCTGCGGAATATGACAGATCTCGCGCACAAATCTCGGGCACAAGTCTCGCTCACAAGGTTTCGTTCCATGAGCCTACAAAGGCTTTCGCTTTAAACATATAAAAGTAAACGCAGAATGAAAGGGCGGTTTGAAAGGCGCTTAGCATTTACCCTCAAGGCAAGACTTGTGCGCTGTTGCAACAAATTGATATAAAAAGGTTCCTGAAACTAAGTTCATGAAAAAGAATATTATTGCAATACTCATTATTCACCTTGACCTGAACGGGGCCAGCGCCTTCTACGTATGTGAAGACCAATCTTACCGTCCGCCACTGTTAACATGCATTCTCTTGACTCCATATTTGCTGCATTTGACAAGTGAAACAGGATCCACAGAGAAGTGGAGGCAGCCAAGCTTGCCCGTGGAAAAATATCTACGAAAACAGCTGAAAAAAAATCGTAATCACGCGCATGCTTTCTGCCATAGCCCGGAGTTTTTAACTGGTTTAATGACGGCGCTAAATACAGCTAGATATCAAGAACGGACCGTTCCCTCGACAAGGCGAGAGAAGGTTATTAAAGATGATGATGGCGCATTGGGAACGTTGTGGAATGTTTCAATGAAGTCGAAGGTGCTGGGGTGGCAGTTGGGGGATAGGGGGTAATCTTTATAGTGATGGCTTCGCTGTGCCACCATTTTTTGCAGTAATGACTTCGTTAAGACGTTTCGAAAGCTGCTGAACATAGCGCTAATGGGAGGAGCGTCATAAAAATAGAATGGGTGTACAAAACGCACACAGCCACGCCTTGCGTAGATAGTTTGAAAACGCTCTTCCAATCCCTAGGCATATGAGAAGGAGAGAGCGCGAAAGAGGAGTGGCATTCTGGAAAGAAGATGGGGAAAAGCAAGAATGTCGTCCGAACCAGTGAGCGCGTTGCGAACAAAAGCAAACAAGCAGAAAGCATGGCGTAAAACAGAACCTAAGAAAAATATGCGCAAGAAGTGAGTTAGGCCCCACCAGTGAAATATAGAACGGGGCGAAAAAGAAAATACAGAGTCAAGCAAAACGATAAAAAAGGTGAGCTGCGCTCCAAAGCCAGCAGAACGCGGGCTCATCCCTTAATGGTGGCACTGCCTCCGGCGTGGTTGCGCGCCCCGAATGACAACAATGGTGCATGCCGCGAATAGCCCGTGATGATGACGACATGCTTGCTCAACAACAATGATGTGCCCGGTGTTAGTGAAGTTAAAACAAAAAAGCAGCAGTGCGAACACACCTATTTGTGCTTTGTCTTCGCGAGCAGTCTTTGCGTGATGGCTTGAGGTCCTCGCAATGCGCTTCCAGAGCGCGCAGTGCACGTGTTCAGTACGACGTGATTATTATATATATCCCTACTGAAAAACCAAAAGTTCTGCGGGGCAATAACCTCGTGAAATTTCATGTAATCACATAGACTCTGATACTGTGCATATCATTATCATAAAATATCCTACATAATTTATGATAATGTACAAGAAGCTATGAGACCTTATGCAATTATATGCGACTTGTATGTGATTTCTTATGTGAATTGGGTGAGGTTGTGTGAGAAAATGTGAGGTTATTGCCTCATACAATTTTTTCAGTAGGTTACGCTTTCGTAAACGGTTGGTGCAGTTAACCTGGCGCGAACACGTATTCTACGAAATGTTGGCTGCTAAGAAAATCATCCAGGGTTTTCAGTTGTGGTTGGGAGTTTGATGCGTGGATTCTTCTTGAGTCTTTTATAGGGCTCCGCAGTCCGGCTTTGGAAAAGCCGCCGAGACGAAGAAATCATAGACGAGAGGCTACGGCGTGCAGTGCGTGTGCCGCAGCTTATTTCATGTTAGGCACTTCCTTGCAAAGTGCTGCAGCACAGAGACGTTACACCTTCTCAAGCACTTTAAATACAGGATATATATTTCTGTGATTTTTGATAACTTTGAGTTTAGAAGGATGCAATATGCAAGAAATCAACGTTGACCTATAATGTGACCTTTACCTTCTCCTATTAATCTTGGGTGACGCTTTCTTTTTTTTTTTTGCGGTTAAAATGAGTATAGGCTCTACTCTCCTCTTTCCTGACATGCTTAGCCTGCCGCTAGCCTCGGTCGAAGAGAACGTAAATAGAAGTGCAGACCAGTTCTGATAATGAATTCAGAAACCCTAAGTCTAAGAAAAATATCCGAATACTCATTAATAATTTTAATAATTTTCGTATGCAGGGACTCAGCAAGGCGGCTGTTATAATTTCGTCCCTACCGTATAACTTACAATACCGACAAAATTATTGTCGACCCTAATGGCCCTGCGTCAGTTACCGGACGGAGTCCACGCCACAAAAAGAACACCATAAGAATACAGGCCTATCTCAGGTAAATATTTATGCTAGGATATAAAAAACTAAAAAGAAGCAGATTGTCGGGTGCACGTTATTCGAAATCAAAGAGTGCAGGTCGCTTTTATGGGAAAACCAAACTGGAGGCGTCACAGGGGTTTCCAAGGTAACTTTCTCGTAGGAGAACGAAAATGCTGGGAGGAGCACTTGAGCGAGCATCAAGGACCAGAGTGAAATCTCGATTCTTGTTAATGAACCCGGGCGGATCAACCGGCGGAAGCCACCCTATTTTTCATCGAGAATTTATCCCTTCAATGCCTTTCAATTGAGCACATCACCAGCGCTGAGTTTATAGTTTTGCTTGCGCGGAGGCCATGGCATCGCAGACTAGCCGTTTGCACAAGCCGACAGATTACTACACTGCTCCCAGCACGAGCATTGTTAATGCTTCGCAATCTACTCACCACGCCACCTCCCACGGAGGCGTGTGTTCGCACAAATATTGCGTGACTACAAAGGTGGGTATTACTTTAGTCACTAATAGGATCAGGGAAACCTTAGCCTTCAATCAACTCATGACCAAGCATATTTTACTTACTTTGCCTTCTATTTTAATCATACTATCAACGAAGTGATACAAAAACGTTCGACCCCGCCGGGGTGGCGCAGTGGTTACGGCGCTCGACTACTGTTCCCAAAGACGCGGGATCGAATCCCGGCCTCGGCGGCAGCTTTTCGATGGAGGCGAAAGGCAAGGCGCCCGTGTGCTGTGCGATGTCAGTGCACGTTAAAGAACCCCAGGTGGTCGAAATTACCGGAGTCCTCCACTACGGCGTCTCTCATAGCCTGAGTTGCTTTGGGACGTTAAACCCCACAAACCAACCAACCAACCAAAAACGTTCGGAATGTAACCAGCCCATTTACGTAGCATTAATTGATTGGAAGAAAGCGTTTGACGAGGTTGAAACTTCGGCAGTAAGGCAGGCATACAGAAATCAGGGTGAAGATGAGCCATATGTTTTGTACTGGAATATATCTATAGTGGCAGCACAGCAATCATAGTTTTCCATAACGAAAGTGTGAAGAGGAAGCATGGCCGGCATGGAAGTCGCGGCCGAGTGGTTTGGGCGCCCGTCTCCACTGTGGGAGGTGGCCAGTTCGAACCCCGCCGCCGGACACCCACCGGTAAATTGGGTACAAGCGTCCCCCGGCCCGGCGCCCGACTATCTCAGGGGTGTGCGTTTGGAAGAGGCTCTGCTAACCCTGCTGTGCTCCTTCGAGGGCTTAAAGTTTCGAACAAACTAATGACCTGCAAAGGTCAGGTTGACAGAAAAGAAAAAAAAACAGAAATTCCCCGCAGTCCAGAACAGGTCGGGTTTCCAGCATGGCTGATAGGGCTAAAAAAATCTACTACTCAACTTAGTTGAGTAGCGCCTGTGTCTCGTCTTCTTTCTTGTGGTGTGTTTAGTTCGGCGCAGTTTTTCACAATACAAGTATGAACTAACTAGCCCAAGAAGCGGTGTTAATGCGCTATACTGTGGTCACCAACAACGCGTGTATTACGTGGAAGTTAACGGCGCACACCACGTGGGCGCTACACGGCTGCAGTCGTACACACACAGTTAACGACCTAACTTCGAAGCTCACAGCACAACCCACGCGGAAGAAATTATCGCTCTGGATCTCAGAATTTCCAAGTCGAAACACATAGATCACTGACTCGCGAGGGGTCTGTCAGAACTATAGGCTGGGGTAGTCTCCCTCGTTTGCCCGGCGTATACTGCTATCTAGCTACCTATACATACAATCAACTCCGCATAACCTCATTTGGGTACCCGGTCACCAGGGACTGAAGGGAAGCGAACAGGAACACCAGGCCTCTTCCCCGGGCTATCTCCGGAATCCCTCAATTCCAGGCCACCACCGGAGGCCAATTGATTCGGGCCGACATCTAGGGGGAAGATGGACGGTGAAAGGGGGAGCTGCGTCTCACCCGATCACCGAAGCTCCCGGACGGGTACAAATAAAGTGCTTTCTCTCTGTCTCCCCGGATATCCCCGCGATCTCTGCCCAGGCTATCTCAATGACCTTGGAGGCCTACTCCCAATCAGACAATTTTTTTATTTATTTATTTACACGAAGGGAAAGGCGCGGTCACTGTCTCACTTGTTTTTCTGTGGACACCGCAACCGAGCCGTAAGGGAAGGGAGGAAGGTGGGAGTGAAAGTGGAAAGCGAGAAAGAGGAGCCGTAGTGAAGGGCTACGGAGTAATTTCGACCACCTGGGGATCTTTAACGTGCGCTGACATCGCACAGCACACGACGCCTCTTCGTTTCGCCTCCATCGAAACGCAGCCGCCGAGGTCGGGTTCGAACCCGGGTACTCCGGCACAGCAGTCGGGCGTCTTACCACTGCACCACTGATTTATTTATAGGAAGGGAAAAGCACGGTAACTGTCTCACCTGTTTTCTGTGGACACCGCAACCGCGCCGTAAGGGAAGGGAGGAAGGTGGGAGTGAAAGTGGAAAGAGAAAGAGGAACCGTAGTGGAGGGCTACGGAGTAATTTCGACCCCCTGGGGATCTCTAACGTGCGCTGACATCGCACAGCACACGACGCCTCTTCGTTTCGCCTCCATCGAAACGCAGCCGCCAAGGTCGGGTTCGAACCCGGGTACTCCGGCACTGTAGTCGGGCGTCTTACCCTGCACCACCCTGGCGGGCATCCCGATGGCCCACAAACTAACACAAATCCCAAACCTCTCCCATACCCTCTATACGGATGACATTACACTGTGAACAACCACGGGAGCCCTGCCGGGGAGGTGGAGTGGTGAGACGCCCGACCACTGTGCCGGAGTACCCGGGTTCGAACCCGACCTCGGCGGCTGCGTTTCGATGGAGGCGGAACGAAGAGGCGTCCGTGTGCTGTGCGATGTCAGCGCACGTTAAAGATCCCCAGGTGGTCTAAATTACTCCGTAGCCCTCCACTACGATTCCTCTTTCTCTCTTTTCACTTTCACTCCCACCTTCCTTCCTTCCCTTAAGGCGCGGTTGCGGTGTCCACAGAAAACAAGTGAGACAGTTACTGCGCCTTTCTCTTCCTATAAATAAATCATGTTTACAACCACGGGAAATGTAGGAAACACAGAGGAAACTTCTAAGCAGTAGCGAACGTACTGGCAACGCACGCAGCATCCATCACCCCAGCATGCTCACCCACCAAATCCGAACTCCTGTTGCTCCACCCAAACTGCCGCCTTACCAAGCAAAACCATACTTCAATACACATCACCATAGATGGGCTCCAAGTACCCGAGGTCAGCACACTTATTTTATTTATGGCACTGAGTTCTCCACACGGCATAATAGGTGGTGGTAGAGCGCGGTAGGCAGTAAGTTATGGCTGCCGGTGGATTGAACGACCCTCTTGTAGCATCCTGCGTGCAAAAGTAAGGTCAGCACACTTCGAGTTCTGGGAATGCTCCTGCAAAACAATGGACTCAACACAGAAACTATCCTGAAACTGACTATCACTACCCATCAAACTATCAGACTCATCAAACGAATAGCGAACCGGCACAGAGGCATGCGAGAGCACGATCCCCGGCGGCTTGTACAGGCATTCATCATCAGCCGAATTATCTATTCACTCCCGTACATCTATCTTACAAAGGCAGAAACGAAGAATGTGGACGCACTCATTATTCAGGCATACAAAACAGCGCCTCACTGACCGAAACATACTTCTACCATACTCCTCCTAAACATGGGAGTACAAAACACAATCCAAGAACTAGTGGAAGTTTACCGTACTGCCCAGATCAACAGACTTTCCTCCACAGAGACGGGCAGATTCATTCCCGCCGCGTTAAAACTCCTACCAATTGGTCCACCCACTGAAGACAGCCACCTAGTCACCCAAAACATTCGGTACAACCTTACCACAAACCCCTACCTAAAATATGCACCCTGTTCAAAACAAGGCACGACGAGAAGCTCGATCCTAGGCGTTACACAAAGCCCACGCGACTGACACCGAAGCGGCGTACGTAGACGGGGCAGAATATAGTCACCCTACAGCATATGTCATCACTGTGATTTCTTATAACTTCAATCACATAGTTTCTGCCTCCGTCAAGGCAAAAACGTCGACAGACACTTATTTTCAGCGATTCAAAACCCGCCATATCAAATTTCGCAAGAGAGAAAATACACCCAGTCGACCATCAAATATTGCCCTCCGGCTCCACAATTCCCCGACCCATTCACATCGTTTGCGTACCAGGCCATGCAGGCAACCCCGGTAACGAGGCAGCCCATTCAACTGCTCGAGCGCACGTCTTGAGCAGGGCATACCGAAGACTGGGGAAGCACGCGGGGCACACTTCTCACCTATCTTGACCTAAAACTTTACTACTGGGAACAACGACGCTTATATGCTGACCACATACCTCTCTCTCAAAACCCTATCAATAATTTGGCGACAGCTAGAAAAGATTTCCCTCCCCAGCTTGGTTGGCATTGGCACAAAAAAAAACTGATTTATTTATTGGAAGAGAAAGGCGCGGTAACTGTCTCACTAGTTTTCTGAGGACACCTCAACCGCGCCGTAAGGGAAGAGAGGAAGGTGGGAGTGAAAGTGGAAAGAGAGAAAGAGGAGCCATAGTGGAGGGCTACGGAGTAATTTTGACCCCCTGGGGATCTTTAACGTGCGCTGACATCGCACAGCACACGGACGCCTCTTCGTTTCGCCTCCATCGAAACGCAGCCACCGAGGTCGGGTTCGAACCCGGGTACTCCGGCACAGTAGTCAGGCGTCTACCACTGCACCACCCCGGCGGGGCTGGCATTGGCACACCTGGGCCGGTTCCTCAAGGAAAGAGAGGAAGGCAGCTGTGAAAGCGAAAGAGAGAAAGGGTTCTGTAGGGGTGGAGGGCTCTGGAATAATTTCGACAGCCTGGCAATCTTGACGCCAGCGAAACGCAAAATATTGTCGGTGTGTCCCCGTTGTGGTGGCTCAGTGGTGAAAACGCTTGGCTCTTTATAGGAGAAGCGGGGTTTTAACCAGTGCCGCTGCAAACAGGTTGAAAATGAAGTGAAATTGTTGAGGAAGACGCCCTACTACTGTGCCGGAGTACCCGGGTTCGAAACCGACCTCGGCGGCTGCGTTTCGATGGAGGCGAAACGAACAGACGTCCATGTGCTGTGTGGAGGAGGAGGAGGAAAAACCTTTATTTCACGAGCGAGTTTGGACCCTTCAAGAGCCCAGGGCCACAGCACGGCCCTCACATTACGCGCATGTGTCCAGGTCACGTAGGGCCATGGCACTGGCACCCCGATCCACACAGCGAAGTTAGATGTCCAGGTCCTGCGACGTAAGGAGGGCCTCCCATTCCTCCCATGATCAGATGGCGGGCTGTCCCTGCGGGGGAGTATCGGCAGGGCAGCCGAAAAGAATGCGGTCCAAAGTGGCGTGCAACTCTCCACAGAGAGTGCACTCAGGGGAAACGGGTCGGTAGTAGGATAGGCGTTGAGGGGTGAGAAGCGTTCGGTTTTGAAGACGCCTCCAGAGGATTTGTTTGGAGTGAGACAGCTGGGAGAGGGGAGGGGGGTAGAGTCGACGGGCAAGCCGGACTTGCTGTGTGAGCTCTGAAAATGTATGTGCCCGCTCCCTCGAGAAATCCCGGCATGGGTCGCCATTTGCCCGGCTAATAAGTCCTCGGGCTATGTTATCGGCGGCCTCATTTCCGGGATTGCCAGAGTGAGCCGGCACCCATATAAGCTCAATACACCTGTCAGAATTCAGAGTGCACATTCTCAATATTTGCCACGCGGGAGTATGGACGCGTCCGCGGGCAAAGTTAAGTATGGCTGTTTTGGAGTCGCTAAGTATGTAAGCCGCATCTGTTTGGGCGATTGCTAAGGCTATAGCCACTTCCTCTGCTTCTTTCGAATTACAGGGAGGGTCTATGAAGTGAGTGAGTGGGGGGGGGGGGCTGCTTGATTGTAGGCCACAGCTACCGAACGGTCTGAACCACATGCGGCGTCCACCCAGCGGACATCCTCTGCAGTCCCATAGTGTTTATGGAGAGCTTTGACTCGCGCGACGCGGCGGGATTGACAGTGTTCTGGGTGGACGTTCTTAGGAAGCGGTTTGAGGATAAGCGCTGAATGCACGGCCTGAAGAAGGCTTCTCTTCAGCATGTGCAGGTATGCGAATGCCGACACACTTACAGATCCCCAGGTGGTCGAAATTACTCCGTAGCCCTCCACTACGGCCCCTCTTAATCTCTCTTCACTTTCACTCCCACCTTCCTCCCTTCCCTTACGGCGCGGTTAAGGTGTCCACAGCAAGCAAGTGACACAGTTACTGCGCCTTTCCCTTCCTATAAATCAAGCAATCAATCAGTGGTTGAGGAATGCCCCGCCGGGGTGGTGCAGTGGTAAGACGCCCGACTACTGTGCCGGAGTACCCGGGTTCGAACCAGACTTCGGCGGCTGCGTTTCAATGGAGGCGAAACGAAGAGGCGTCCGTGTGATGTGCGATGTCAGCGCACGTTAAAGATCCCCAGATGGTCGAAATTACTCCGAAGCCCTCCACTACGCCTCCTCTGTCTCTATTTCCACTTTCACTCCCACCTTCCTCCCTTCCCTTACGACCCGGTTGAGGTGTCCACGGAAAACAAGTGAGACAGTTACCGCGCCTTTGCCTTCCTGTAAATCAATCAGTTGAGGAGGCATCTAGCGATTAATGTAATGAGTCATGTATGCATCTTTTAAATCAGAAGTTTAAGTTACCTCGTTTCCAGAATAAAAGGCGGATGCTGCACAAGAAACAAAATGTAGCTTATGCAACATTCTTATAAAAGATGAGTAACCCTTAAGTAAATAAGAGACCTTTTTAGATTTAGCTGTTAGTCCTAATTGAGTTTTGTGACAGGACACAGGGCACATTTAGCCTCAGAGTCCAGCGTTTAAGCAGCATTCCTGGTGAGTTGTGCGATTGCGGCCTCTACCTTGGTCAACATGGTCATCAGGGATGGACGGAAACCTGCATCCTTCTCAGCAGGACGCATAATTTTGATCCCCAAAGAAGGAGCATCGCCGTCATCTCCAGAGGCATGGCGACCAATAACGTTATTAAATAGTGATTACAAGTTGGTTACTTCTCTGCTTGCCAAGCGCCTCCGGCCCTTTTTGGCAGATTTAATCTGCCCCTATCAATCGTCGGCGGTACCGGGACGCTCCGTATTTGCAGCGCTCACGTTCACCCGGGACGTTTTCGCATATGCACAGGAGAAAAGAGTGAGCGGAGTGTTTGTTTCACTGGATCAGGCTAAGGCCTTCGACAGGGTCGAACACCCATATTTATATCAAGTTTTAAGGTCCTATGGGATCCCAGAAGAAGTCATAGGGATCATAAAGCTTCTGTATGAAGATGTGTCGTGTGACATGTTATTGAACGGGGAGTTGCTCCCCAATTTTGCGGTAACCCGAGGAGTGCGGCAGGGTTGCCCATTGTCTCCAGCACTGTTTGTCCTGTCACTGGACCCACTGCTGCGGCGCGTCGTCAGCGAGCGTCGCATCCGCGGCTTTCCGGGGATAGGACAAGACGAGGTGAATATAATGGCGTACGCCGATGATATCTCCCTGTTTGTGCGTGATGGACAAAGCCTGCAGAGGTTCATGACAGTCTTTAGAGAATATGCATCGCTCTCGGGAGCAAAACTGAATGTAGGAAAAAGTCACGCTCTCCGCTTTGGCAGCTTCCAAGAGGCACTACCAGAACCGATCCCCTTGGTAGAAGCTGTTAGGGTACTGGGAGTACTCTTTCAAGAAGGAGGAGTATCCCCAGCTACTTGGACCCTGAGTATCGACAAAGCCAACAGGGTTTTCGCAAACGCTGCGCGGTTTGACTTGTCAACGGCCGCCAAAATTGCGGTAATTAAGAACAGCGCGCTTGCCTTTGCGTTCTACGTGGCAAGAGTGGCAGTGATGCCAAGGCGCACGGCAGGGAGACTCTCCTCCCTTGTAGGCACTTTCCTCTGGGGAGGACAGACAGCCCTAGTGGGGCGACATCTTGTGCAACTTCCCCGTAGTAGAGGAGGCCTCGGTGTACCGTGCGTGCAAACGGTTGCGCGGACTATGCTGACCAAGCTTGTCGTCGGCCTTTTGGACCAAGCAGATTACCCAGGACGGCCCCTGCTCTTGTACTGGCTAAGCACTGCGAGGAGGGCCTTCACCCCTCAAAGACATTTGGGGCCGCGAGCAGAAACGCCGCACCCTTTCTACCAAGCGGCCGCCAGGTTCCAGGAAACGCTTAATGTAGAGCTGCCAGAGGTAAACATAGAGGAAGTGCCGCCAACCGAGATAAGCGCCCTCATGGCGTGTGCTCGCCTCAGCGCAGAAGAGGCGGAGCGAACCGATTCTAGGAGATGGAGAACATGGGCCGCAAGCACAATGCCAGACCAAGTTAAAGACTTCGAGTGGCGACAGCGGTGGGGCGTACTCCCGACCCGGGATCGCCTCTATCGATGGGGGGTTGTCCCCAACAATCAGTGCCCGCAGTGCGGAGCACCGGAGATTGGCGATCATTTCGCTTTTGAGTGTCGGGTGTCAAAGGTTATGTGGCACCTAGTACACCGTATGTTTTCGGTGCGGAGAAACCAACCGCGGGGTGCATTCGCGCGGCTAGTTGTGGCATGTACCCTTTTTGTCTTGTGGAAGCGCCGCTGCCTGGCGGAAGCACGCAGGCAGCCAGTACGAGCCATGTACCCGGCGCTGCAGAGCCTGCGCCTCCTGCTCTGGGAATACCTGTCAGAGCGGCTCGAACTAGACGGGGAGGCGCGGTTTCTGCAGCGTTGGCACACACGGTTCTTTGTTGTGAGACCAAATGGGCTAACGATGCCGACATTGTTGTATTGATGACCACATGTAACGCGCGTTGGATCATAACATGTATGCATGTACATCCCCCCCCTTTTTTTCCCTTTCCCCTTCTAGTGCATTGGGATGGAGAGATTTGAGTGGTTCTCCCATTATTATTGTATATCCCTTTTTTGTACCAATTGATTGAAATTGTATAAAGGATAAGCAGACTCTGATACGAAGATAAGACTGTTAATGTAAAGTGACTTACAACATCTGTATTGTATTGGCACATTATTCGGTATCCTTTACATATAAGTGTATGTATATTGTGGTTCACATTGTCAATGTATCGTGCTCTATCAGTTTGGAAGTCAATAAACTTCTCTTTGTGTAGATTACTTTCGTACTTTGGAAGCGGAGATGATATGCGAGCCTGGGGGGACGCCCGCAGAGAGCCATGTTCCCTCTGCTCCATCGTTTCAGAACTCTTTTATTGAGGCATCAACGAAGAACTTGTAATGCTCGGGAAGGAGGCCTTCCTCCTGCATTGGTCAACGCGGTTCATTTCCATTGTTAATGGAAAAGTAACCGCGTGCATCCTTCCTTACTAGGAAGGTGTACGAGTGTTTGCCTGTATTTTTGTCTACTTGCATATCCTCTCCTTGCGTTATACGCAAGATGCTGCATAATGTCAACATGTGTAAAACACCAGTAGGATGTAATAACCAAATAGCACATTTGTATGCCTGAATGCTCATTGTATTCTTGTAACATTTTTGTAAGTGCCCTTTATTGCTGTGTCAAAAGATCATCATGAAGCTTTGTCCTGTACCAGAACCTTCAGTACCAATAAAATTATCTTAAACAGATTGCTTGATTACTCTAAGATACAGTACTGTAGGATTTCTTCCTGTCGCTGGCTCTTCATTAATTTCGTCTGCGCTGAGTTTGCTGTGGAGGATGCTGCGCACCGAAGTGTTCCTGCACACCCCTCGGAGGATCCGCCTGTCCGGCGCCACGTTCCTGTCGCGGCAGCCCGGGCCCTGGATCGAGTCATGGAACGACCTACCCCGACAATGCACCCGTCCAAGGCGAAGTGCTTCACATTCACGGTGCCGGAACCTCTTCCGGTGGACAGCCTCATCGACATTATCGAGGAGGTTGTCGGAGTAAGGGGGCTGCAGTACCTGAATCACCTTGGAGGTCTTCGTTTCCTGGCCGCCGAGTCCTCCATGGCGCAAGCGACCAAACTGGTGGCGAGAGGTGTGCTGCGTCTCGCCGGAAACGAAGTGCCGCTGGAGCACATGGGAGCTCCGGTGGTTTATGTGACGGTTTACCGCCTGTCCCCGTGCGTCAGCGACGAGGCTCTCGTTGCGGCGCTTTCCCCCTACGGAAAGGTCCGATCCGTCTCAGAAGTAGTGTCCCAGTCAAGGAGCCACGTCCGGAACGGGCCGCGGCTGGTCAAGTTGGAAATGACGCAGTCACCCCCCAACTTTTTATGGTAACTGGGACCCGCGCGATGCTGGAGTATGGAGGGATGAAACACGTGTGTTCCAGGTGCGGCGTTTAGGGCCACATTGGCGCTGCTTGTTCTGCGGTGCGCCGTGGTCGCTGCAGCGCCTACGGCCATGATAGTGCGAGTTGTCGCTCCGCGTGCAAGCGCTGTGGTGGTGGTGGGTAAAACATTTATTAACAAATAAATGGTTACATAGAGTTGTTTGGGTTAGAGACATATCGGTCTCCTCCCCTCACAATATTAGGTGGAGCCCCTATTCCGGGGCCCCCTTGGCAAGCAAAGCCGCCCGCGTCCGTTGAACCAAGATCTTTTGAGCCTTGAGGTCTTGACAGCCGATCAGAGCCGCCTCCTAGTCGTCCTCTCTAGTTGGATTGGGGTTGGGGGGAATGGATGGGTTTTACTGAGACGCCCAGACCATGTGGAAAGTGTCAGCCACCTCCACACAGTATTGGCACGCACCATATAAGGACGGGTTGAAATGTTTAAGCACCGCCGGGCACAGTACAGTGTTAGTAAAACTTTTGATGAGGAGGCGCTCGTCAGCGCGATCCAGTCCCTTACAAGGAGCCGGGTAGCGCTTGTGCACCTCCTTGTAATAATCGGTGATGTCTTTGAATGTAAGGTTGGTTGCTTCATAGGAAGGGAAAGGCGCAGTATCTGTCACACTTGCTCTGTGGACACCTGAACCGCGCCGTAAGGGAAGGGATGAAGGTGGGAGTGAAAGTGGATAGAGAGAAAGGGGGCCGTAGTGGAGGGCTACAGAGTAATTTCGACCACCTGGGGATCTTTAACGTGCGCTGACATCGCACAGCACACGGACGCGAATGTAAGGGCCAGATTGTCTGATTGGGAGTAGGCTTCCAAGGAAAAAGAGATAGCCCGGGGAGAGAGTGCGCTGGCGGCCTGATCGGCCTGTTCGTTTCTCTTGAGTCCCTAATGACTGGGTGCCCAAATGAGGTGATGCGGAGTTGGGTCTATGCAGTATACGCCGGGCAAGCGGGGGAGCCTATCCCAGCCTATAGTTGCGACAGGCCCCTCGACAGTCGGTGATGACGTGTTTTGACTACAGAATACTAAGAGCCAGAGCGATAGCAATCTCCTCCGCGTGAGTCGTGCTGTAGGCTTTGAAACAGCCCATTAACCGTGTTTGTATTGTGTACGACTGCAGCCTTATACCACCCCCCATGGTATGGTCCGGCAACATCCACATAATACACGAGTTGCTGGTGACCATAGTATCGCTCCAACGCTTCCACGCGTGCCTGGCGACGACCGTTATGGTCTTCTTTGCACATGTTGCGGGGAAGGGGTCGGACCTGGAGGGCGCGTGTCCAGAGTTCTGGCACTCTTACTCTTTCCTCAATGTGGTAATCGTGTTTGATGTGTAGTCGGTCCAAGCGGTGGCGACCGGACGTGGTCTGTGTAAGACCCGTGTATTGCCTTAATAAGCGGGCTTCTCGTAGCTCCCGGAAGGTGTTCACCAAGCCCAGAGCCAGAAGTCTCTGGCTGGACGTGCTGACCGGAAGGTCGAGAGCCCGCTTGATGACTTTCCTGTGGATAGCCTCCAATCGATCATCGTGTTTACACAGGTGCAAGTAGGGCGTCGAGTAGAGAATTCTGCTCGTTACAAAAGCATGGGCAAGCCGCAGTGCATCCGTGCTTCGTAATCCGCCTCGCTTGTTGGAGACTTGGCGAACAATAAGGCCCACCTGGTCTTCCACCATGCGAAGTTTGGCCAGAGTGGTGTCAACCCTGTGTTGATGGTGTATGAAGAGGACAAGGACGCAGATCTCTTTGGCCTTCCAGATCGGTCCCGAGGGGAGACTGATGCGAAGCTGAGTTGTGTCTCGGGGGAGGGGACGTACGTGCACAAATTCAGGTTTAGCTGGGGCGCACTGGAGTCCGCAGTAGGTCCCATAGTCGTCGACTACGCTCGCCGCTGCCTGCGGGCAGGACTCCATGTGGCCCAGGTTACCTTGCGTGCCCCAGATTGTGATATCATCCGCGTAAAGTGGGTGATGTATCCCGCGAAGAGAAGCCAATTTGGAGGGAAGCTGAAGCATGGCTAAATTGAAGAGGAGGGGAGACGAGACACCGCCTTGAGCTGTTCCCCTCAAGCCGATGGTGTGTGACCCGTGTTCTGCACCTTGTATGTGTATGCAGGTTTGGCGGTCTGTAAGGAAATGTTTTATGTAATTGAATGTTTTCTGACCACAGTTGGTGTGACTGAGGCGATCGAGGACTACTTTGTGCTTCACATTGTCGAACGCGCCTTTAAAGTCCAAGGGCAGGACCACCTTGTCATTATGGGGGCATTCGACAGGGTCTAAGATGCCGTGATGGAGCTGAAGGAGATATTTTGTGTTGATTTTTGAGGGTGGAAACCGAACATGGCGTCCGCGAAAATGTACTGTGTTTCGAGAAATTTGGAGAGTCTGTCACGCACCATTGTCTCCATCAGCTTGCCGACACAAGACGTGAGAGAGATGGGGCGAAGGTTCTCCACATCAATAGGTTTGCCGGATTTCGGGATAAAGGTGTCGAGAGCCGACTTCCAATCGAGAGGGAGAGGAGTGTCTCCGCCCCAAGTACTATTAATGTATTTGAGAAGCACAACATCTGCTGCATCGGGATGGTTGGCCAAAAGCTTCACCGTAACCTTGTCGCGTAAGGTGCAGTGCCGCGTTTCATCTTGCTTAAGGCCGCCCGGAGATCGTGGAGCTGGAACGGAGTGTCCAGCTTCGTGTTCTGTTTGCCTGCATACGAGTAGACAACCGCCCGGGGGTCCTTGGTAGTGCACAGGTCCCTGAGCGTGTGCGCTAGCTGTGTTGTCGTTCCTGTAATGTGCATGACTTTATGTAAGTGGCGTTGCGTTTCTATAGGTGCTTGTGTTGGATCGATGAGCGCGCGGAATAGGCGCCATGTATTACGACCAGACATCTGGCGCGCAGCCGTGTTGCACCTGTCTATTCAGTTAGTGTCGACTAGCTGAGCAGCATATTCCGCGGCTTGATGTGTGAGTTCGAGGATGCGTTTTTTAGGCGTTTTTTATGTTTCTGTTTTTTTCTATCTTTCGGTGAGGCTGCGGCGGGCCTCCTAAAGATGTAGGAGGTGGTTGGCTACGTCCGCTTGCGTTTCCGTGAGCTGTATCTGCCTTTCGTGTTGTTTCAGTGCAGACGTGAGTGATTTGTACCAGGTGTCATATCCCGACTGGTGGGGGTCTAGATAGGCAGAGAGGTGCGGAATTTTGTCCAGTCCGGGACACATGCTTGTGTTTGTGGGCGTTTCAGTGGACGCGTGTTGATGGTTGTGTAGATTATAGAGTGATCGCTACGAAGAGTTTCCTCTGTGTTCAGCCAGTCGGCATGGCATATGTTCCGTGTAAATCTGAGGTCCGGGCAAGTGTCGCGTTGAATCGAATTTGTCACACGTTTTGGGTTGGTGGGGTAAGTGTGGAAGGTGAGTCCGAGTGTAGAGAGAAGTTCCGCGAGATTTCTCCCACGTGTGTTCTCCCGGGGGTACCCCCAGAGCCTGCTCTGAGCATTAAAATTACCGACAATCAGAAGTGGGTCCTTTCCCGCTACCTGCATAGCTTGCGTAAAAATTTCGCTTAACGTAACAGTAAGTTTCGGGGGACAATAAATGTTTAGAATGTGTACAGGTGGGTCAGGCCACCTTAGGGGCAGTACCGACACCATCGTGTATGCGAATGGTGATGTTGTGGGGAGTGTGACTTCCTGTGCAGTATATTGCCTGTTAACAAGTATATATGTATGCGGGTTGTGTTTAAATGTATAGTTTGTGAGCTTGATGCCTGCGCCGAGTTCCTGAAGGGCAACCACAACAACGAGGAATTCAGAGGTCTCAAGGTAGAGGCGGAGTTCATCCCGCTTCTTGCTGTTTCTTGAGACCTCTGCAATTCCACTGCGTTAGTGTAAGCGGCTGAGTTGATCTGGCTCTAAACTTAAGGTAGGGGGCCATGGTCGGACACGGAAGGCGGGATTACGTTGTTAAGACCTCCCAGTCCACTAGTGTCCGGCGCAGACATGCAGGAGTCTTCAGAAAGGTCACACTCATCGGGAATGACTCTGTTTAATTTTTAAGAGCGGTTAACGTCCCTCATTGCACACACGCGTTTAAGGACGCAACGATTTTCCTGTATCCATTTTTGTATAATGTGAGTTACAGCTTGTATCACCTGTGTGATGACACTGTCCATCTGACGCGCGATTGTGTCATGGATAATTTTGGGAAGATCAGCCAACTGCGCTTCAATCGCGGTGACTCGGGTCTCCAGGGTTCCGACGCAACTCTCCATGTTATTAGGAATCTCCCTGTCATGTTTTCTTCCTCGTCGCTCCAGGAGGGTGGAGTAGAGATTTTGTTTTTCAGCGAGTTAAGCTCGCTGGCTAGTTTTTCATTTTTGAGCTCGCAAAAGGGCGAGCTCGCGTTTAAGTTCCTGCGTCTCGGCGGTGCTGGTGAGAGGAGGAGGAGGAGAAGAAGAGGAGGAGGTGACCCTCGCCCAGCTGCCTACCTTGGATTGTTTACAGGCGGCGTCGCCACAAGGAGGCTTTAGAGCTGGGAACTCCGCGTCTCTTGGTGGTGGCGTTGATCCCGCTGTCTTGCCATTTGGTGGCGTTCCGCCGCGGTTTTGTGTCTCCTGTTGGCGTTTCTGTTTTGCGGTGGGGGGGGGGGGGGGGGGGGGGCGATGACCTGGACCTTGGCCGTTCAGGCCTGATGAATTTCCTCGTGCATTCGAGGGAGCTGGTGAGTTGCGGTCCCACGCAGATTATACACACTGGATTTCATTTGTGGGCGGCCATCCCCTCAGTACCAGCCCCCATGTTTTGGCCACAAAGTCCGCATCTTTAATTCACTAGAGTAGGACAATTATCAGCCCGGTGACCCAGGTTGCCACAACGGTAGCACACTGCCACTGTCTTCTTGTATCCCCTTACGGGAGTCAGTTCTGCGTTGTAGTGCACGTGCCGCGGAACGTTACGTCCCACGAAAGTGAGCACAGCTACGTTGCGCACATGGACGAGTTCTCCACCACGCCCCTGCACACTATGTTTCAAAGAGTCACTGGTTTCTAGGTTGTGCGCAGTTATCACTCCGCGACACACATCACCGCTGAGCTTGAGGTGTCCGTGAAGCGGCAGCGGTCCTTTGCTGGTGTTTAATTTGAAGTTCGTGAGCAGCTTCTGAACTACATTGGCGTTCTGCGTGCCACGGACGATGATGTTTTGTTCCCAATTAGGAGAAATTGTTATGGCGTTCATGTGCTGCCTACCGATTATTGGGAAATGGCAGCCCCGAGCTCACCCTGTTGAAACGCTGTCTTGAAGTCGACCGTAGTACTTGGCTTGATCACGATCACGATCAAAGTGCTTCACTGATATACGCCGAAAGTTGTGCTTGTCTGTGGCAGCAGTTAGTGGCATAACAGCTGTTACCTGTGACGCGCTGAAAACACGCTGGCGCGATGTTCTTGTGTATGCGGGGAAGACGCGGCGTGTCCGCATTACGACCATGCTGAATGACGTTTTGCGCCGTATGCGCATCGTACGTGGCGGCGAAACGCTTACGTTGGCGATGTGCGAATATCTCGAGATGCTGCACGAGCGTTATCACCGCATCTTCGAAAACAATTCATGCGCATCACTCTCATCAGGATGCCGCAGACCACGGACACGCTCAACCCGTTGGCCAACGCAGTAGCAGGCGAACTCTTGTGGAGAGCGTCACGCTTGCGGACAGTACGACGTCTTCGGAACCCGCGGACATCCGCAACTCGTTTACAGGGCATTTCGCGATCCTCTTTACGTCGTGAGGCCTCGTTCAGGACGAGCATTTTCAAGAAGCTGTCGGCTCCTTCTGTGGGCCTCTTGCTCAACTTCCCGAAGACGCATGTTCGCCACTTAAGGAGCAGGCGACTTTGGAGGAAGTGCGTTGGGCCTTAAGCGCCATGAAGCAGTCGACCGCCCCCGGTCCTGATGGACTTGTTACCGGTGTTTACTCCACTTTCTTTGACATCCTCGGTCCTTCTTTACTTAGGCTCGTAAATTGTTTCCTCGAGAGCGGCACCAAGCCACCCTCGTTCAGTGTCGGCCGTATCGTTCTAATACCGAAGGAGGGCACGACGCCGTCGAGTCCCTCCTAATGGCGATCGATCACCCTCCTTAACACCGACTATAAACTTGTAGCCACATTCCTGGTCCGTAGAGTGCGAATCTACCTTCAGGACTTGGTTAGTCCATACCAGTCCTGTTCGGTACCTGGACGATCGGTGTTCGCTTCGCTGACACTGACGAGAGACGTCTTCGAATACGCCTGTGCTAAACGGATCACTGGAGCTTTTGCTTCCTTGGACCAGGCAAATGCCTTCGACTGCGTAGAACATGGTTACTTGTTCGCCATGCTCCGCTCATTTTGTTTTCTTGAATTCGTTCAGCTCCTACGCGGCCTTTACACAGATTTAGCCGTTAACTAATACAGAATGGCCAAATTACCGGCAGCTTTTCTATTACCCGGGGAGTGCTTCAGGGTCGTGTCCGCTCTCGCCGGTACACTTAATACTTTCGCTGGACCCGCTGCTGCGTAGGGTTGCCGCGGACAGGCGCATTCGTGGTTTTCTATCAGTAGGATAGAAGAGGGTCGTTGTATCAGCATACGCGGACGACATTTCACTTTTAATGCGTGACAATGACAGCTTCATTGTTTTTTGAACATCTTTTAGAATACGCAGCTGTATCTGGAGGTCCTTTAGCCGCTGCCGTACCATTTGCGGGCGCCGTGTGTGCACTTGATGGGCTGTTTGAGCCAAGCGGGGTCTCTCCCCGCACCTGGGACGTAGTTATCTCGAGACCAACTCACGCCCTTTCAGACGCAGCCTGTTTCAACCTCATGCTCAGTGCTAAAGTCAGTGTCATCAAGACACGAGCGCGCGCTTTCATCCTTTATGTGGCGCCTATCGCGACAATCCCGCGCCGTGTGGCGAACCGACTCGAGTACCTTATAGACATTTTGTTTGGGACTTTGGGACAGTGCTAGTCGCCCGTCACATCCTATCCCTTCTGAGGTGCAGGGGACGCCTTGTCCTGCCGTTCATCCCGACAGTGACTCGAGTACTCGCGTTAAGGTTGGCGGAGAGGCTATTAGCCGACGAGTCTTAACCCTGGTCGCTCGTTCATCCTGTACCGAATGAGCGCTGCGCGTCGTTTGCTTACACCCGAACATTACCTCGGTCCACAAGCGGAAAGACATCTACCTTTTTACGGTGAGGTTGCCGAGACAAAGTCGACCCTCGATACTGACCTGTCAGATGTTAAAGTTGGCGACCTACCAGCCATACGCATCAGCCAACTAGTTGCCGTTCGCTGGATTTCAGCTGATGAGCAACGAGAGACCGCTGTCCACAAATGGCGAACGTCAACAGCTTGTCGGCTGTCAAATGAAGTGCGAGAGCTTGACGTTTGACTGGCTTTGGCGATGGGGCGTCCTCCCCACGAGATAGCGTCTTGCCAGATGGGATATTGCACCCAATGACCAGTGTGCCAACTGCGGTGCTCCCGAGAGCCTCCCGGCTGGTTTTTTTTTTTCGAGTCTGTAGTTGCGAGAGCAATGTGGCGGCTCGCATATAGGATTTAAAGCGACACTAAAGGCACCCAAATATGCTATAAAAATCTAATAAACGGCATTTCGTGATATTTTCACCGCATATTCGACAGAAAATAATGAAATTACTGATGAGATCTTGCGATAAGAAGTTGAGTTTTTTTTTGTCCCCGCCGGTCGAATTTAAACTGCTTTCTCCTGCAACGTAGTAGGGTAGAACGACGCACTCTATGACTCCGTGATTTCTGGCGAGTGGAGAGCGGAAAATACATCGCAGACATGGAGGTAAAAAAAAACTAAAGAGAAAGCGTGACGTCACGCCAAACTTCGCAAAGCTAGCGCTGATGAATCCGTTCCCTCCTCCGTTTTTTCGCTCTCCCAGTCTTAATGCGGGCATCTGCCTTGGCGCGGGCGCGGGGCTGTCTGCTGTGGCGAGCTTGAGTTGTCGCGCCGATTCCCTAGTGCTGCCGCATGGCAAAAACCACGCGGCGCTGATTCGCGCGTGCGCGATGCGCAGCGGTAGTAAATATCATCACATGCATGCTATCGCGTGGACTAATCACGTGGAGACCGACTCGATACCCTTTATTTCTTATGCCTAGGTTTCAAGAGTATTGCCGCGCGCTACCTCCTTAGTATTCTTTCCTCCATGTTCGCAAGTGCGGGCCAAGTCAAGATCTTCATTTGATAAGCACTTAGGGTAGGCCCCTCTGCTGTGCAAGCTCGTATTTCAGGCGCCGTAGTTCCGAAACGAACCTATCCCAGCACGCAAGATGTGCTCGAGCAGGAACATAACCGCAACTAAAGCGGCCGCCTGTGGCGCTTCCAAACCCCCCCCCCCCTTTCTATTGTTTCCCCTCTCCGGGGAATCATGTTTTATGCGAAGCATATTAACGTAGGTTTCGGACCTTCGCGCGACGCCCGGCGGTGGCCACCGTTGACCCTGAAGTGGGGTCACGTGACATTACGTCACGTGATGACGTCACACCGGCTGCAGATAGGGCCTTATATCGCGCCGTCGGACGTCGCCCGGCGGAGGCCTCCATGCTTCGGTCCGCGCCGTCGTGCGCGACGCGGCGGCGGCGCCACCATCGCTGCATCACGTGATATGTGACGTCACGCCAAGGATGAAGCGGCGCGCGCCCGCAGTCGCGTCAGTCTCTGTGCCCGCAACCGCGCCAGCGTCTTTGCGCCGGGCGTGTATGCGTAAGTGACGTGCAAACCAAGAGTCATGCATTTACGGACCATAAGAGTGTGTTTGTCGGGCTGCAAGAATAAAGTACGACGATTAACCTAAAACCTCATCTCCGTTACTTAGCCCCATCCACACTGAGGCAGCTGCTTAACATGCTTCGCATCCACTGGGCTTAACCTTGATAAGCCTCCAATTTTTTCAGTGTAATATATATAAGTACACAATAGTGTTCTGTATAGTGATTTGGTCTGTGAGTAAGGTGCGTTTTTGTATGTATGTATGTATGTACGTATGTATGTACACAATAAAATCTCTTTGTATCGTGGATTCCGGTTATTATCGATGTATCAGTCATGTTTTTGAGAACATAATATTTCGTACTGAGGAAGAACATTGCTACTTCTGCTGTTTGTCTGGGCACTAAATGTGGTATCAAATGAAGATGATATTTCAAAGCTATCATGGGTCTGAGTGCGTTTTCTTCAAAATAAGGCATGTTTATTAGCTAGTAACGAAAAACATTGCCACTTCTTCTACACCTTATTATTTATAGCATTTAAAGGCATTCTGTTGGATAGAAAGCCTGTGTCTGACACAGTGCAGGTTCACTCTCATTGGAGAATTCGGCAGTCAGAGCGAAAAAAATCCGCCGTCGCGGCAGAAAATCTTCTGGAAATCTCGAAGGAAATTTAGTTCGATCCGGTACCAAATCTCACCGCCGGGAATATTCCGCAAATTTCCATTAGCCAATGGGACGGTGGGAACGTTTCGTCGCTGCGGCCCCCTGTGTAGCATTCCTCATGGGTCACGATGCGACGGTGTGCTCGCAAGTGACCATGAGCTCAACAGAAATGACGGTCACCGCAGGAATGCTTACCGAAGCCGTGAAGTTATGTCCATTTGTGCGTAACAATCCCCACCACTAACAGAAAAACAACGTGTTGAAGGATGACATTTGAAATACAATCGGCGCTTCTCTTGACGTGAATGGTACCCCATATGGCTTTTTGTTTACTATGCCTTCAAAAAGCATGCTGACGGGGATGTTGCTACAGTGTATGGGGGAGATGTGGCATTTCTTAGTCAAGAAGTGAATGTTAATGCATTTTCCTTACGCACGTACCATAGCTGGATGCTGTTTGGTGGCATACATTCCTTCAGCCGAGTAATCAGTTTGGGCTTAACGGAAGTTCACATTCGAAGTGGCGACGGCGGCGATGTGTTGGCCGAGAATGTGAACAAAGGAGCCTATCGGCGAAAAATTTCGGTCGAACTCACCGTCGAGTGTTAAGTGTGTATGAACCATAAGACAGAATCCCTGGTTCGGAAGGCCAAAATTTGCTTACATCGGGGAAAGTTAGTATTCGATAGAGGGCGGCACGTATTTATTATCAACTAAAGCCCCTTGACAATTGGTAAGCAGCGGCACTATCGTTGTTGTTGTTGTTGTTCTCTTCTAATTTCATGACACCCTATCGTCCGCACAGCGCTTTTCTCCTTGATACTCCTCTTCTCGCGCAGCGGCTGCGAGCTCTGTGCACGGCATGCTTCTCCTTGACAGCAGCCGGCCGGTAGAGGCGCGTTTTTTTTTTGGCCAGGTAAGTGCTATGTGGATCAGGAGCTTCCGGACGTACAGGCTGGGTTTCGCAATGGCAGAGGAACTAGAGAGCAGATTGCCAACCTTCGCTGGATCATGGAAAGAAAAAGAGAGTTCCAGAAACCCATCTACTTCTACTTTATTGATTATGCGAAAGCGTTTGACTGCGTAGATCCCAACAGATTGTGGCAAGCTCTCCAAGAGATGGGAATTCCAATTCACCTCATATTTCACTTAAGGAACCTGCAAGAGGCCACAGTAAGAACTGGGCATGGTCTTACTGATTGGTTTCCGATTGAGCAAGGAGTGAGACAAGGCTGCATACTGTCGTCCTGCCTATTTCCCCTATATGCTGAGTGCATCATGAGGAAGGTCGGTCCAGACAAGTCTTAGCTGCAGTGAGGATTGCTGAGAAACCTGTCAACAACCTAGATATGCGGATGATACCACTTTAATGGCAGAAAGTGAAGTGGAACTCAAGAAACTTCTGATGCGTGTGAGAAGAGAGTGAGAAGTTTGGGCTTAAACTGAACATTAAAAAGACAAAGATCATGGCGTCTTGCCCTATCAAGTTCTGTAGCATCAAGGGACAAGAAGTGGAAGCTGTGACAGAGTTTCTCTTATTGGGCTCCAAGATTACTCCGGAAGGAGACTGCAGCCATGAAATCAGGACATGCCTGCTTCTGAGAAAGAGAGCCATGGCTAGTCTTGACCGCCTAGTAAAGAGCAGAGACGTTAGACTGCCAACCAAGATCCGTAAAACTTGTGCTATGGTCTTTCCAATCCAGTTGTGATGTATGGATGCGAGAGTTGGACTTTAAAGAAGGCTCACCGCCGAAGAATTGACGCGTTTGAATTGTGGTGCTGGCGGAGACTCTTGAGAGTTCCTTGGACTGCCAGAAGATCAAATCAGTCGATATTGTCGACCATAAACCCTCACTGCTCATTGGAGGGTCAAATTCTAAAAATAAAGCTCAGCTACTTTGGTCATCTGATGAGAAGAGAGGAGTCGCTGCAGAACTGATTTGTTTAAGGGAAGGAAAAGGCGCGATAACTGTCTCACTTGTTTTCTGTGGACACCGCAACCGCACCGTAAGGGAAGGGAGGAAGATGGGAGTGAAAGTGGAAAGATAGAAAGAGGAGCCGTAGTGAAGGGCTACGGAGTAATTTCGACCACCTGGGGATCCTTAACGTGCGCTGACATCGCACAGCACACCGACGTCTCTTCTTTTCGCCTCCATCGAAACGCAGCCGCCGAGGTCGGTTTCAAACCCGGGTACTCCGGAACAGTAGAAAGATTTGATGTTGGGAAAGGTTGAGGGTCACCGGAGAACTGGTAGGCAGCGAACGCAATGGTTAGATGGCATCCTCGAGGCGCTGCAGATGAAGTTATGTGATGTTAGGAGGATAGTGAGAGACCGGAAAGCGTGGCGTGATATAGTCCATAGGGCCACGAAGAGTCGGACATGACTGAACGACTGAACTGAACTGAATTGAAGTGCTACAGAAATGCACAAAGCTTCCACACTTGCGATAAAACCATTTTGACTGCCTAAAGTAACGTTTAAAAAGACGTTCGTTTCTTCCCACAGCTGTTTAAAGGACGAATAATGCTGTAAACTAAGCTTTGAGGCGAGTTCTAGACTCCACACATTTTTCAAGCCACAAGATAGGAATTGTGCTTTGCGCTCCTGACCTAGTGTTGCCTTCGTTTTTGTCCATGTTTGTTCTTTCGGAGCATTGATTCTGCTCACCGAGGTAAAAATATAGGAATGACTCAAGCAGGTACTTTGAACGTCAATGTCAGAGAAGGTCGAAGCAGGAATTAGTCTGCTTTACAACTGTCAAGTTATGAGCTACATAGTATGTGTGATGGTATCATACATGAGTTTGTACGATTCGCTATTATACGCTTATGTTGGGCAATTATGAGTTAAAATAATTGGTGATATTAGTCAATTCCTTTTAAAACCTAAATCTGCGCTCCAGCCAAGCTTCAACACCGTTGAAAAGCTTTGGCCCAGCCTAATAGCACTGTGCGCATCAACGATCCGCATTATCTGCGTTGATTGATCAACTGCGTAAAAAAACTGAACTTTGAGATATATAAGATCAAGTCATATAGACTTTTACATCGGACGAGGAGGATGTCAAAGTGACTCCTCTTTGGATTGCTGCGAAGTGGTTCCGTTGCCGCTTGCACCATTTTAGCATCATGCGCTCACTTCAGCCCAGCTAGCATTATGGCGACGCCCAGAGAGGCCTAGTTGCAAAGGTACATACAGTTTAAAAGCTGAAGATGAGAGAAAATGCTCTGTACTAGTTAGCGAGCCCATAAACTAGAATAATTGGCTTGTGCAATCCAAACAACCTTTTGCGATATATCATCGAGTCAAATTCCTTAGGAACGCCCAATTTGAGTGCAAATGAGCAGTGCTAATTTTCGACTCGAAATTATCACTGTTAATTAGTGAATTGTAGCTAAACCAAATCTTTGCGCTCTAGATTGAAGTCGTTTCCACAATAAAAAGCGGGTGCTGTGCAAGAAAAGAAATGTAGCTTATGCAACTTTCTTATAAACGGTGCATAATTATTAACTACATCAGAGCACTTTCCAGACTTAAGTTCTAGCCCTAATTGCGTTTTGTGACAGGACATAGGGCACATTTGGTCCCAAAGTTCGCCTTTTAACCAGCAGTTCGCAGGAGCCTACCTTCCTGTGGGGAATCAATTTTCTGAACCCATTGGGCGCGAGGATGTACCGTGGCGTCACCTCGCGGAAGCGCCTGCATGACGAAGTAGGTGGGATAACGAACGTTGAACTGCTGCTTTGGCATGTTTTCCTATGAAGTTCAGTTGCGCGTTAAAATTACGATCATTTATTTATTTATTATACACCTCCATCTGGGCCGGCAAAAAAGCACTTCACCGAATCAGAGTTATCATAGTTGCCGAGCTTTACTGCTACGACGACGCGCATTAGCTGCAGCATTGCTGCTGCTATATATATATAAAGCAACGATAAGTGAACCTGCCACACAACCATTCAGGTACAAGCAGTCAGTACACACGTAATAGGAGTCATTTGCAAAAGCAGAGGACTGTCAGGACCCTGACAGATGCTGAGCGCCTTCGCATAGCGCCGGCCGCCGCGGCATCCTTCCCCTGCTCCCTTGAACCTAGTAGAGCAAACACATTTGACTGTTGGGATGAGATGGATTCATTTTTTAGCAAGCGTGAAGACGTGCATTCCACGCAGCGAATTTTTGCACATTGACCACAATTGGCACTCTAGGTAGAGCGGGTTTTTTTCCCCCGCGTAAAGTAGTTCTTTTTATTTTTTTGCAAATATCTCGATCAGCACATCACAACATGCATGCAATGCTCTATCTTTCTTTTATTCACGGACGCTGTCATTTGAAATTACGACAGTGCTGAAGACGCTGCCTGGGACAACTCACCATGTATACAGCTGCCCGAGGCGGCAGACTCTTCTAGTTCACTTCAGTGAAACTTCAGTGTCGGCGTTCAGTTGGAACAATTTCAGGCCTTCTGGCCTTCGCACGATCCCTGCTTTCATTAGGAGGGTAGAGTTTCATGAAGAAGCCAGCATCTTCTCCATCCTCTCAGCTATAGTATCGTTAGCATCACAAGTGATCAACACAAATTAAAACACGCGTGCCGTTTCTTCTGCCACTTAGCGAACTCTTAGCGCCAACTCTGTCAACGAAATCTCGCTCCCTGAAATGCCTGCTGCGCACATCATGATAATAACGACTTGTTGATTTGCCCGTTCAATTTTTGAATAAGGAACGCTCTGTGAGCTTACGTTTTGGGCAGAAATGGGAGCTTGCGCCGGGTTCCCTTGCCCACGTCCGGGTACAGAGCAGTAACGGACCATAGCAACAGCTTAAATAAACTTCAGCAGCCTCAGTAACGATGCAAGAGCAAAACGTGCAAGACTGGCAATCTATATCAACGCAAACTACAGAAATAAACGCTACTCTTAGCTTTTCAAACGCACAAATTTAATCGAGCGTCTGCTCCAGCGGCAGTTAGAGGAGCCACATGATCCCACTTGCTCCCCTAGGGCGACGCTAGTGCCGTTCGCTCCAGTGGTGGCGCTTAATGCGCGTTTTTGTATGTATGCACGTACACAATATATTATCTTTGTGTGGATTCAGGTTAATATCGATGTATCATTGATTTTCTGTTTTTGCTGTTGTCTGGCCACTAAATGTGGTATCAAAAGATGATCAGATATCAAAGGTATCATAACCCTGAGTGCGTTTTCTTCAAAATAAGGCATGTTTATTGGCTAGTGACGAAAAACATTGCCACTTCTTGTAAACCTTATTATTTATAGCATTTAAAGGTATGCTGTTAGATAGAAAGCCTGTGTCTGATTGACATAGTGCAGGTTCACTCATATTGAAGCATTCGGCGGTCAGAGCGAACGAAATCCGCCGTCGTGGCAAGAAATCTTCCGGAAATCTCGAAGGAAACTCGGCTCGGTCCGGTACCGAATCTTGCAGCCGGGAATATTCCGCAAATTTCCATTAGTGAATGGGACGGTAGGAACGTTTTGTAGCTGCGGCCCCCTGTGTAGCATTCCTCATGTGCCACGATGCGACGGCGTGCTAGCAAGTGACAATCAGCCCACAAGAAATGACGGTCACCGCAGGAATATCCTTATCGAAGCCGTGAAGTTACGTCCATTTCTGCGTAAAAATCGCCACCCCTAACAGAAAAACAATGTGCTGAAGAATACCAATTTTAGTACAATCGAGCGCGCGCTGACAGTTACCGCGAGAGAAGAGAAGGTATACAGCAAACGAAAAAAAAAAAAGGGGGGGGGGGGGGCGAAATGAATTGATGGGAAAAAAAAGTGAATGGCAACAAAAATCGTTTTCTTTAACCACACGCGGGATCTTTATCGGTAATAATGTGGTAGGGTTTCAATGTCGTTAAACGTTGTAGGGTCCGCGAATGCTTTTGCGCTCTGATAGAGCTTGATGGAGAGAACGACGTGCAGTGCACAGTGCTAGTGATTGTTGCTGTTTAACCCGCGGGATAATCGGTCCAAGCAATAATTGTCGTAGGGGCTTCATTGCTATCGCTTGTAACGATTATCCCACGTGTTAAACTGCGACAAACACTAGCACTGTGCACTGCGCGCCGTTCTCTCCATCAAGCTCCATCAGAGCGCAAAAGCACTCGCGGACCCTACAAAGATTAACGACATTGAAACCCCTACCATGTTTTACCGGTAAAGATCCCGAGCATGGTTAAAGAAAACGATTTTTGTTGCCATTAACTTTTTTTTTTTTTTCAATGAATTCATCTCGCGCCCATTTTTTTTTTCTTGTTTGCTGTATTGCTTCTCCTCTCAAACGGTAACTGTCAGCGTGCGCTTGATCGTACTACAATTGTTATTCTTCAACGCATTGTTTTTCGCTAAGGGGTGGCGATTTTTACACAGAAATTGATAAATTCTAAATAAAAAGCTAATTTCACAGCTTCGATAAGCATTCCTGCGGTGACCGTCATTTCTTGTGAGCTGATGGTCCCTTGCGAGCAGCTTGAGGACTGCTGTCGTCTGACCACTAAATGGGGTATTAAAGGAAGTTCATATTTTAAAGGTATCATGTGTCTGATTGCGTTTTCTTTAAAAGAACGCATGTTTGTTAGCTAGTGATAAAAAACATTGCCTCTTTTGGGTACACCTCATCATTTATAGCCTTTAAAGGTATTCTGTTAGAACCCTTTCGCGTAGTGCACACTCACAGACATTGGAGCATTCGGAGGCCGAAGCGAGCGAAATCCGCCGTCTCAGCAGAAAATCCTCCTCAATCTCGAAGGAAACTCAGTTCGGCCCGGTACTGAACTTGCCGCCGGTAAGATTCCGCAGGTAGTCAATGGGACGGTAGGAACGTTTTGTAGCTGCGGCCCCCTGTGGAGCATTCCTCATGGGTCACGATGCGACGGCGTGCTCGCAATAAACCATCAGCTCACAATAAATTACGGTCACCGCAGAAATGCACAAAGCATTGAACAATTGCAGTAACATTATTTTGACTGCCTAAAGTAACACTTCCAAAGACGTTTGTTTCTTCCTACAGCTGTTTAAATGGCGAATAATGCGGAAACGTAGGCTTTGAGGCGAGTTCTAGACTCCACACATTTTTCAAGCCACGTGATAGTAAGTTTGCTTTGCATCTATGACCTAGTGTTGCCTTCGCTTTTGTCAATGTTTGTTCTTTGGAGTATGACCTCTGCTCACCGACGTAAAAATATGGAAAACGACTCTAGCAGGCACTTTGAACTTTAATGTCAGAGAGAGAACTGAGTAAAAAAAACTGAACTTTGAGATATAGGATCAAGTCATATAGACTTGCACATCGAGCGAGGAGGATATCAATGTGGCTCCTCTTTGGACTGCTCCGAAGAGGTTCCGCTGGCGTTTGCACCGTTGTAGAGTCTTGCGCTCACTTCAGCCCAGCTAGCATTATGGCGACGCCCAGAAATTCCTAGCTGCAAAGGTATATACCGTTTTAAAGCTTAGGATGAGAGTAAATGCTCTCTACTAGTTAGAGAGCCCATAAGTTAGAATTATAGACCTGTACAATCCAAACCCCCTTTTGCGTTATATCATCAAGTCAAATACCTTAGGAACGTTCAGTATGAGTGCAAATTAGCAGTGCTAGTTTTCGGCTCGAAATTATTACTGTTAATTAGTAAATTGCAGCTAAAACCAATATTTGCGCGATAGACTGAAGTCGTTTCCAGAATAAAAGGCGGGTGCTGCGCAAGAAACGAAATGCAGTTTAGCAACTTCCTTATAAGAGGTGCATAATTTCTAACTAGATCAGAGCACTTTTCAGACTTAGGTTCGTGCCCTAATTGCGTTTTGTGACAGGATATAGGGCAGATTTGGTCCCAAAGTTCGGCTTTTAACCAGCAGTTCGTTAACTTTTCCTTTGTGTGGGGAATAAATTGTTTGAGTTTTTTATTTATAAGTACCCTATAGTGTTTTGTATTGGGCGCGTGGACGTACCGTGGCGCCACCTCTCGGAAGGGCCCGCATGATGAAGTAGGTGGGATAACGCACGTTGAACTGCTGCTGTGGCCTGTTTTTCTAGCTAGTTCAGTTGCGCGTTTGAGTTACGATCATTGATTTATTTAATATACACCTTCATCGGAGCCTTTATAGGCCTAATTTGAGATATGGGACCCTCTCATTCAGCATAAAAGCACTTCACAGAATCCGAGTTATCGTAGTTGCCGAGCTTTGCTGCTACGACGACGCTTATCGGCTGCAGCATTTCTGCTGCTATATATATATATATATGTATATATATATATATATATATATATATATATATATATATATATATATATATATATATATATATATATATATATATATATATATATATATATATATATATATATATATATATAAAGAAACGATAACTGAAGCTACCACACAACCATTCAGGTGCAAGCAGTCAGTGCACACGTAATGGAATTCCTCTGCAAGAGCAGAACTCTCAAGAGCTTGACAGATGCTGAGCTCCTTCGCATAGCGCTGGCGGAAGCGGCACCTTTCCTTCCCCTGCTCCTTTGAATGTAGTAGAACAAAATTGGGATGACTTGGATTTAGTTTTCAGCAACTGTGAAGACGTGCATTCCACCCAGCGAATTTTTGCACACTGACCGCTATTGGCACTCTGGGTTAGAGCGGATGTTTGTTTTCCCCGCGCAATCTAGTTTTTTTTTTTTTTTTTTTTTCACATATCTCGATCAGCACACCACAACATGCATGCAATGCTCTATCGTTCGTTTATTCGGGAACTCTGTCATTTGAAATTATGACAGTGCTGAAGGCGCTGCCGCAGACAACTCACCATGTATACCGCTGCCCGAGGCGGCACAATTTTCTAGGTCACTTAAGTAAAACTTCCGTGTATGCGTTCATTTGGAACAATTTCACACCTTCTGGCCTTCGCACGATCCCTGCTTTCATCGGGAGGGTAGTGCTGCCTGAATAAGCCAACATCTTTTCCATCATCTCAGCAATATTATCGTTAGCTTCACAAGTGATAAACACAAATTAAAACGCGCGTGCCGTTTCTTCTGCCGCTCACCGAACACTTAGCGCCAGCTCTATGAACAAAATCTCGCTCGCTGAAATGCCTGCTGCGCACATCATGATCATAACGACGCATTGATTTTCCCGTTCAATTTTTAATTAAGGAACGTTCTGTGAGCTTATGTTTTGGGTAGAAATGGGAGCTTGCGCCGGGTTCCCTTGCCCAAGTCCGGGTACAGAGCAGTAACGCACCGTAGCAACAGCTTAAACAAACTTCAGCAGCCGCAGTAATGATGCAAGAGCAAAACGTGCAAGACTGGTAATCTATATCAACGCAAACAACAAAACTAAACGCTACTCTTAGATTTTCAAACGCACAAATATAATCGAGCGATGGCTCCAGCGGCAGTTAAGAGGAGTCACGTGATCCCACTTGCTTCCATAGGGCGACGCTAGAGCCGTTCGCTCCAGTGGTGGAGCTTAATTCGTGTTTTTGTATGTACGTATGTACACAATAAATGATCTTTGTGTGGATTCAGGGTAATATTGATGTATCATTGATGTTCTGTTTCTGCTGTTGTCTGGCCACTAAATGTGGTATCAAAGAAAGATCATATATTAAAGGTATCATGTCCCTGAGTGCGTGTTCTTCAAAATAAGGCTTGCTTATTAGCTAGAGACGAAAAACATTACCACCTCTTGGTACACCTTATCATTTATAGCAATTGAAGGTCTTCTGTTATATAGGAAGCCTGTGTCTTATTTGCGGAGTGCAGTTTCACTCATATTGGAGCATTCGGTGGCCAGAGCGAACGAAATCCGCCGTCGCGGCAGAAAATCTTCCGGAAATCGGGAAGGAAATTCGGTTCGGTCCGGTACCGAATTTTGCTGCCAGGAATATTCCGCAGAATTCCATTATCCAATGGGACGGTAGGAACGTTTTGTAGCTGCGGCCCCCTGTGTTGCATTTCCTCATGGGTCACGATGCGACATCGTGTTTGAAAGTGCCCGTCAGCTCACAATAAAATGCGGCCATCGCAGAAATGCTTATCGAAAACGTGAAGTTATGTCAATTGCTGTGTGAAAATCGTCACCCCTAAGAGAAAAACAACGTGTTGAGGGATAACACTCGGAATACAATCTGCGCTTCCATTGACGCACGTGAATAGTACCCTCCACGGCTTTTTGTTTACTATGCCTTCAAATAGCACGCTGAAGGTGATGATGCTACAGTGTATGGGTGATATGTGGCATCTTTTAGTGAAGAAGTGAATGATAATGCATTTTCCTTACGGCACGTACCATAGCTGGATGCTGTTTGGTGGCATACGTTGCTTCAGCCGAGTAATCAGTTTGGGCTTAACGGGAGATCACATTCGAAGTGGCGACGGCGGCGATGTGTTCGCCGAGAATGTGAACAAAGGAGCCTATCGGGGAAAAATTTCGGTCGAACTCACCGTCGAGTGCTTAAGTGTGAATGAGCCATAAGACAGAATCCCAGGTTTGAAAGGTCAAAATTTGCTTACACCGGAGAAAGTTAGTTTTCGATAGATGGCGTTTGAAATTAATATAAACTAAAGCCCCTTGATAATTGGTAAGCAGCTGCACTATCCTTGTTGTTGTTGTTGTTCTCCTCTAATTTGATGGCACCCTATCGTCCGCACCGCGCTTTTCTTATTGATTCTCAACTTCTCGCGTGGCGGCTGCGAGCTCTGCGCACGGCACGCTTTTTCTCTTTAAGTGGTTGTTGGTTGTTTGGTTGTTTCACAGGGAGGGAAAGGCGCAGTATCTGTCACACTTGTTTCTGTGGACATCTGAACCGCGCCGTAAGGGAAGGGGGGAAGGTGGGAGGGAAAGTGGATAGAGAGAAAGAGGAGCCGTAGTGGAGGGCTACGGAGTAATTTCGACCACATGGGGATCTTTAACGTGCGCTAACAACGCACAGCACACGAACGCCTCTTCGTTTCGCCTCCATCGAATCGCAGCCGCCGAGGTCGGGTTAGAATTCTCTTTGAGTGCCGCCGGCCGGCCGCAGCAGTCAATAGAGGCGCGTTTTTGGGCCAGGTAAGTGCTACAGAAATGCACAAAGTTTTCAACAATTGCGATAAAACAATTTTGACTGCCTAAAGTAACGTTTAAAAAGATGTTTGTTTCTTCCCATAGCTGTTTAAATGGCTAATATTGCTGTAAACTAAGCTTTGACGCGAGTTCTAGACTCCACACATTTTTCAAGCCACATAATAGAAAGTTTGCTTTGCGCCCATGACTTACTGTTTCCTCTGTTTTTGTCTATGTTTGTTCTTTGGAGCATTGACTCTGCTCCCCGAGGTAAAAATATGGAAATGACTCAAGCAGGTACTTTGAACTTCAGTGTCAGAGAAGGTCGAAGCAGGAATTAGTCTACTTCACTACTGTCAAGCTATGAGCTACATAGTATGTGTCACGGTATCATGCATGAGTTTGTACCATTGGCTATTATACGCTTATGTTGTACAATTACCGTGCAAAATAATTGGTGATATTCAGTCAATTGTTTTTAAAACCTTAATCAGCGCTCCAGCCAAGCTTCAACACCATTGGAAAGCTTTGGCCAAGACTAATAACACTGTGCTCGTCAGCGATCCGTATTACCTGCGTCAATTGACCAACTGCGTAAAAAAACTGAACTTTGAGATATAGGATCAAGTCATATAGACTTGTACATCGGGCGAGGATGATGTCAAAGCGACTCCTCTTTGGACTGCTGCGAAGAGGTTCCGCTGCCGCTTGCACCGTTGTAGCGTCACTTCAGCCCAGCGAGCGTTATGGCGACTCCCAGAGAGGCCTCGTTGCAAAGGTCTACACCGTTGAAAAGCTTAGGATGAGAGCAAATGCTCTGTACTAGTTAGCGAGCCCATAAACTAGAATTAATGGCTGCTACAATCCAAGCCCCTTTTTGCGTTATATCATCGAATCAAGTACCTTAGGAACGCCCAATTTCAGGGTAAATTAGCATTGCTAATTTTCGGCTCGAAATTATTACTGTTATTTATTTATTTGCAGCTAAAACCAATATTTGCGCTATAGATTGAAGTCATTTCGAGAATAAAAGGCGGGTGCTGCGCAAGAAACGAAGTATAGTTTATGCAACATTGTTGTAACAGGTGCATAATTCTTAAGTAGATCAGAGCACTTTTCAGACTTATGTTTGAATCGTAATTGTGTTTTATGGCTTGATATAGGGCACATTTGGTCCCGAACTCGGCTTTTAAGCAGCAGTTCCCTGGACTCTGCATTTCTGAATCAATTTTTAAGTTTATTATGTATAATTACGCTACTGTGCTTTGTATTGGGCGCGAGCACGTACCGTGGCGCCACCTCTCGGAAGCGCCGCCATGACGAAGTCGGTGGGATAACGCACGTTGAACTGCTGCTGTGGCATGTTTTCATTGGCCGTTCAGTTGCGCTTTTTAATTACAATCATTTACTTATTTTTTATACACCTCCATCTGGGCCTTTACAAGCTTAATTTGTGGTACGAGACCCTCTCATTCGGCAAAAAAGCACTTCACCGAATCAGAGTTATCATAGTTGCCGAGCTTTACTGCTACGACGACGCGCATTAGCTGCAGCATTGCTGCTGCTATATATATAAAGCAACGATAAGTGAAGCTGCCACACAACCATTCAGGTGCAAGCAGTCAGTGCACACGTAATGGAATTCCTCTGCAAGAGCAGAACTCTCAAGAGCTTGACAGATGCTGAGCTCCTTCGCATAGCGCTGGCGGAAGCGGCACCTTTCCTTCCCCTGCTCCTTTGAATGTAGTAGAACAAAATTGGGATGACTTGGATTTAGTTTTCAGCAACTGTGAAGACGTGCATTCC
Source organism: Amblyomma maculatum (assembly GCF_055883805.1). Taxonomy (NCBI): domain Eukaryota; kingdom Metazoa; phylum Arthropoda; class Arachnida; order Ixodida; family Ixodidae; genus Amblyomma; species Amblyomma maculatum. The sequence goes on along the minus strand of NC_139354.1, from coordinate 33,198,466 downwards.
ACCCAGCGAATTTTTGCACACTGACCGCTATTGGCACTCTGGGTTAGAGCGGATGTTTGTTTTCCCCGCGCAATCTAGTTTTTTTTTTTTTTTTTTTCACACATCTCGATCAGCACACCACAACATGCATGCAATGCTCTATCGTTCGTTTATTCGGGAACTCTGTCATTTGAAATTATGACAGTGCTGAAGGCGCTGCCGCAGACAACTCACCATGTATACCGCTGCCCGAGGCGGCACAATTTTCTAGGTCACTTAAGTAAAACTTCCGTGTATGCGTTCATTTGGAACAATTTCACACCTTCTGGCCTTCGCACGATCCCTGCTTTCATCGGGAGGGTAGTGCTGCCTGAATAAGCCAACATCTTTTCCATCATCTCAGCAATATTATCGTTAGCTTCACAAGTGATAAACACAAATTAAAACGCGCGTGCCGTTTCTTCTGCCGCTCACCGAACACTTAGCGCCAGCTCTATGAACAAAATCTCGCTCGCTGAAATGCCTGCTGCGCACATCATGATCATAACGACGCATTGATTTTCCCGTTCAATTTTTAATTAAGGAACGTTCTGTGAGCTTATGTTTTGGGTAGAAATGGGAGCTTGCGCCGGGTTCCCTTGCCCAAGTCCGGGTACAGAGCAGTAACGCACCGTAGCAACAGCTTAAACAAACTTCAGCAGCCGCAGTAATGATGCAAGAGCAAAACGTGCAAGACTGGTAATCTATATCAACGCAAACAACAAAACTAAACGCTACTCTTAGATTTTCAAACGCACAAATATAATCGAGCGATGGCTCCAGCGGCAGTTAAGAGGAGTCACGTGATCCCACTTGCTTCCATAGGGCGACGCTAGAGCCGTTCGCTCCAGTGGTGGAGCTTAATTCGTGTTTTTGTATGTACGTATGTACACAATAAATGATCTTTGTGTGGATTCAGGGTAATATTGATGTATCATTGATGTTCTGTTTCTGCTGTTGTCTGGCCACTAAATGTGGTATCAAAGAAAGATCATATATTAAAGGTATCATGTCCCTGAGTGCGTGTTCTTCAAAATAAGGCTTGCTTATTAGCTAGAGACGAAAAACATTACCACCTCTTGGTACACCTTATCATTTATAGCAATTGAAGGTCTTCTGTTATATAGGAAGCCTGTGTCTTATTTGCGGAGTGCAGTTTCACTCATATTGGAGCATTCGGTGGCCAGAGCGAACGAAATCCGCCGTCGCGGCAGAAAATCTTCCGGAAATCGGGAAGGAAATTCGGTTCGGTCCGGTACCGAATTTTGCTGCCAGGAATATTCCGCAGAATTCCATTATCCAATGGGACGGTAGGAACGTTTTGTAGCTGCGGCCCCCTGTGTTGCATTTCCTCATGGGTCACGACGCGACATCGTGTTTGAAAGTGCCCGTCAGCTCACAATAAAATGCGGCCATCGCAGAAATGCTTATCGAAAACGTGAAGTTATGTCAATTGCTGTGTGAAAATCGTCACCCCTAAGAGAAAAACAACGTGTTGAAGGATAACACTCGGAATACAATCTGCGCTTCCATTGACGCACGTGAATAGTACCCTCCACGGCTTTTTGTTTACTATGCCTTCAAATAGCACGCTGAAGGTGATGATGCTACAGTGTATGGGTGATATGTGGCATCTTTTAGTGAAGAAGTGAATGATAATGCATTTTCCTTACGGCACGTACCATAGCTGGATGCTGTTTGGTGGCATACGTTGCTTCAGCCGAGTAATCAGTTTGGGCTTAACGGGAGATCACATTCGAAGTGGCGACGGCGGCGATGTGTTCGCCGAGAATGTGAACAAAGGAGCCTATCGGGGAAAAATTTCGGTCGAACTCACCGTCGAGTGCTTAAGTGTGAATGAGCCATAAGACAGAATCCCAGGTTTGAAAGGTCAAAATTTGCTTACACCGGAGAAAGTTAGTTTTCGATAGATGGCGTTTGAAATTAATATAAACTAAAGCCCCTTGATAATTGGTAAGCAGCTGCACTATCCTTGTTGTTGTTGTTGTTCTCCTCTAATTTGATGGCACCCTATCGTCCGCACCGCGCTTTTCTTATTGATTCTCAACTTCTCGCGTGGCGGCTGCGAGCTCTGCGCACGGCACGCTTTTTCTCTTTAAGTGGTTGTTGGTTGTTTGGTTGTTTCACAGGGAGGGAAAGGCGCAGTATCTGTCACACTTGTTTCTGTGGACATCTGAACCGCGCCGTAAGGGAAGGGGGGAAGGTGGGAGGGAAAGTGGATAGAGAGAAAGAGGAGCCGTAGTGGAGGGCTACGGAGTAATTTCGACCACATGGGGATCTTTAACGTGCGCTAACAACGCACAGCACACGAACGCCTCTTCGTTTCGCCTCCATCGAATCGCAGCCGCCGAGGTCGGGTTAGAATTCTCTTTGAGTGCCGCCGGCCGGCCGCAGCAGTCAATAGAGGCGCGTTTTTGGGCCAGGTAAGTGCTACAGAAATGCACAAAGTTTTCAACAATTGCGATAAAACAATTTTGACTGCCTAAAGTAACGTTTAAAAAGATGTTTGTTTCTTCCCATAGCTGTTTAAATGGCTAATATTGCTGTAAACTAAGCTTTGACGCGAGTTCTAGACTCCACACATTTTTCAAGCCACATAATAGAAAGTTTGCTTTGCGCCCATGACTTACTGTTTCCTCTGTTTTTGTCTATGTTTGTTCTTTGGAGCATTGACTCTGCTCCCCGAGGTAAAAATATGGAAATGACTCAAGCAGGTACTTTGAACTTCAGTGTCAGAGAAGGTCGAAGCAGGAATTAGTCTACTTCACTACTGTCAAGCTATGAGCTACATAGTATGTGTCACGGTATCATGCATGAGTTTGTACCATTGGCTATTATACGCTTATGTTGTACAATTACCGTGCAAAATAATTGGTGATATTCAGTCAATTGTTTTTAAAACCTTAATCAGCGCTCCAGCCAAGCTTCAACACCATTGGAAAGCTTTGGCCAAGACTAATAACACTGTGCTCGTCAGCGATCCGTATTACCTGCGTCAATTGACCAACTGCGTAAAAAAACTGAACTTTGAGATATAGGATCAAGTCATATAGACTTGTACATCGGGCGAGGATGATGTCAAAGCGACTCCTCTTTGGACTGCTGCGAAGAGGTTCCGCTGCCGCTTGCACCGTTGTAGCGTCACTTCAGCCCAGCGAGCGTTATGGCGACTCCCAGAGAGGCCTCGTTGCAAAGGTCTACACCGTTGAAAAGCTTAGGATGAGAGCAAATGCTCTGTACTAGTTAGCGAGCCCATAAACTAGAATTAATGGCTGCTACAATCCAAGCCCCTTTTTGCGTTATATCATCGAATCAAGTACCTTAGGAACGCCCAATTTCAGGGTAAATTAGCATTGCTAATTTTCGGCTCGAAATTATTACTGTTATTTATTTATTTGCAGCTAAAACCAATATTTGCGCTATAGATTGAAGTCATTTCGAGAATAAAAGGCGGGTGCTGCGCAAGAAACGAAGTGTAGTTTATGCAACATTGTTGTAACAGGTGCATAATTCTTAAGTAGATCAGAGCACTTTTCAGACTTATGTTTGAATCGTAATTGTGTTTTATGGCTTGATATAGGGCACATTTGGTCCCGAACTCGGCTTTTAAGCAGCAGTTCCCTGGACTCTGCATTTCTGAATCAATTTTTAAGTTTATTATGTATAATTACGCTACTGTGCTTTGTATTGGGCGCGAGCACGTACCGTGGCGCCACCTCTCGGAAGCGCCGCCATGACGAAGTCGGTGGGATAACGCACGTTGAACTGCTGCTGTGGCATGTTTTCATTGGCCGTTCAGTTGCGCTTTTTAATTACAATCATTTACTTATTTTTTATACACCTCCATCTGGGCCTTTACAAGCTTAATTTGTGGTACGAGACCCTCTCATTCGGCAGAAAAGCACTTCACTGAATCATTATATATATATATATATATATATATATATATATATATATATATATATATATATATATATATATATATATATATATATATAAAGAAACGATAACTGAAGCTACCACACAACCATTCAGGGGCAAGCAGTCACTGCACACGTAATGGGATTCCTCTGCAAGAGCAGAGGACTGTCAGAAGCCTAACAAATGCTGAGCGCCTTCGCATAGCGCCGGCGGACACAGCATCTTTCCCCTGCTCACGTAGTAGAGCAAACACATTTGACTGTTGGGATGACATGGATTTAGTTTTTAGCAACTGTGAAGACGTGCATTCCACGCAGCGAATTTTTGCACACTGACTACCGCTATTAGCCCTCTAGGTTATAGCGGATGTTTGTTTTCCCCGCGCAAAGTAGTTTTTTTTTTTTTTTGCAATATCTCGATCAGCCCATCACAACATGCATGCCATGCTCTATCTTTCTTTTATTCACGGACTCTGTAATCTGAAATTACTGCAGAACTAGAAACGCTGCCTGAAACAACTCACCATGTATACCGCTGCCCGAGGCCGCAGAATCTTCTAGTTCACTTCAGTAAAACTTCCGTGTCTGCGTTCATTTGGAAAGTTTCAGACCTTCTGGCCTTCGGACGATCCCTGCTTTCATTGGGAGTTTAGTCCTCTATGGAGAAGCCAACATCTTTTCCATCCTCTCAGCAATAGTATCGTTAGCTTCACAAGTGATTAACACAAATTAAAACGCGCGTGCCGTTTCTTCTGCCACTCAGCGAACTCTTAGCACCAACTCTGTGTACGAAATCTCGCTCGCTGAAATTCCTGCTGCGCACATCATGATAATAACGACTCAGTGATTTGTCCGTTCAATTTTTTTTTGATTAAGGAACGCTCTGTGTGCTTATGTTTCGAGCAGAAATGGGAGCTTGCGCCGGGTTCCCTTGCCCACGTCCGGGTACAGAGCAGTAACGCACCGAAGCAACAGCTTAAATAAACTTCAGCAGCCTTAGTAACGATGCAAAAGCAAAACGTGCAAGACTGGCAATCTATATCAACGCAAACTACAGGAATAAACGCTGCTCCTAGCTTTTCAAACGCACAAATTTAATCTAGAGTCTGCTCCAGCGGCAGTAAGAGGAGTCACGTGATCCCACTTGCTCTCCTAGGGCGACGCTAGAGCCGTTCGCTTCAGTGGTGGCGCTTAATGCGCGTATTTGTATGTACGTATGCACACAATAAATTCTCTTTGTGTGGGTTCAGGTTAATATCGATGTATCATTGATTTTCTGATTTTGCTGTTGTCTGGCCACTAAATGTGGTATCAAAAGATGATCAGATATCAAAGGTGTCATGTCTCTGACTACGTTTTCTTCAAAATAAGGCATGTTTATTGGCTAGTGACGAAAAACATTGCCACTTCTTGTACACCTTATTATTTAGAGCATTTAAAGGAATGCTGTTGGATAGAAAGCCTGTGTCTGATTACATAGTGCAGGTTCACTCATATTGGAGCATTCGGCGGCCAGAGGGAACGAAATCCGCCGTCGTGGCAAGAAATCGTCCGGAAATCTCGAAGGAAACTCGACTCGGACCGGTACCGAATCTTGCAGCCGGGAATATTCCGCAAATTTCCATTAGCGAATGGAAAGGTAGGAACGTTTTGTAGCTGCGGCCCCCTGTGTGGCATTCCTTATGGGTCACGATGCGACGACGTGCTCGCAAGTGACCATCAGCCCACAAGAAATGACGGTCACCGCAGGAATATCCTTATCGAAGCCGTGAAGTTATGTCCATTTCTGCGTAAAAATCGCCACCCCTAACAGAAAAACAATGTGCTGAAGAATACCCATTTTAGTACAATCGAGCGCGCGTTGACAGTTACCGCGAGAGAAGAGAAGGTATACCGCAAACGAAAAAAAAAAGGGGGGGGGGGGGGGGGGGGGGGCGAGATGAATTGATCGAAAAAAAAAAGTGAATGGCAACAAAAATCATTTTCTTTAACCACACGCGGGATGTTTACCGGTAATAATATGGTAGGGTTTCAATGTCGTTAAACTTTGTAGGGTTGCGAACGCTTTTGCGCTCTGATAGAGCTTGATGGAGAGAACGACGGGCAGTGCACAGTGCTAGTGAATGTTGCTGTTTAACCCACGGGATAATCGGTCCAAGCAATTAAGGTCATAGGGGCTTCATTGCTATCGCTTGTAACGATTATCCCACGTGTTAAACTGCAACAAACACTAGCACTGTGCACTGCGCATCGTTCTCTCCATCAAGCTCCATCAGAGCGCAAAAGCACTCGCGGACTCTACAAAGATTAACGACATTGAAACCCTACCATGTTTTTGCCGGTAGAGATCCCGAGTACGGTTAAAGAAAACGATTTTTGTTGCCATTCACTTTTTTTTTTTTTTCAATGAATTCATCTCGCGCCCATTTTTCTTTTTTTTTTTCTTGTTTGCTGTATTGCTTCTCCTCTCAAAAGGTAACTGTCAGCGCGCGCTCGATCGTATTACAATTGTTATTCTTCAACACATTGTTTTTCGCTTAGGGGTGGCGATTTTTACACAGAAATCGATAATTTCTCAATAAAAAGTTAATTTCACAGCTTCGATAAGCATTCCTGCGGTGACCGCCATTTCTTGTGAGCTGATGGTCACTTGCGAGCAGCTTGAGGGCTACTGTCGTCTGACCACTAAATGGGGTATTAAAGGAAGTTCATATTTCAAACGGATCATGTGTCTGATTGCGTTTTCTTTAAAAGAACGCATGTTTATTAGCTAGTGATAAAAAACATTGCCTCTTTTGGGTACACCTTATCATTTGTAGCCTTTAAAGGTATTCTGTTAGAACCCTGTGTCTGATTCGCGTTTATGCACGCTCACTCACATTTGAGCATTCGGAGGCCTAGCGAGCGAAATCCGCCGTCTCAGCAGAAAATCCTCCTCAATCTCGAAGGAAACTCAGTTCGGCCCGGTACTGAACTTGCCACCGGTAAGATTCCGCAGGTAGCCAATGGGACGGTAGGAACTTTTTGTAGCTGCGGACCCCTGTGTAGCATTTCTCATGGTTCACGATGCGACGGCGTGCTCGCAATAAACCATCAGCTCACAATAAATTACAGTCACCGCAGAAATGCACAAAGCTTTAAACAATTGCAATAACATTATTTTGACTGCCTAAGGTAACACTTCCAAAGACGTTTGTTTCTTCCTACAGCTGTTTAAATGGCGAATAATGCGGAAACGTAGGCTTTGAGGCGAGTTCTAGACTCCACACATTTTTCAAGCCACAGGATAGTAAGTTTGCTTTGCACCCATGACCTAGTGTTGCCTTCGCTTTTGTCTATGTTTGTTCTTTGGAGTATGACCTCTGCTCACCAACGTAAAAATATGGAAAACGACTCTAGCAGGTACTTTGAACTTCACTGTCAGAGAAGGTCGAAGCAGGAATTAGTCTACTTTACTACTGTCAAGCTATGAGCTACATAGTATGTGTCACGGTATCATGCATGAGTTTGTACCATTGACTATTATACGCTTATGTTGGGCAAATTCCGGGCAAAATAATTAGTGATATTCAGTCAATTGCTTTTAAAACCTAAATCTCCGCTCCAGCATAGCTTCAACACCATTGGAAAGCTGTGGCCAAGACTAATAACACACGATCCGCATTATCAGCGTTAATTGATCAACTGTGTAAAAAAAACGAACTTTGAGGTATAGGATCAAGTAATATAAAATTTTACACCGGACGAGGAGGATGTCAAAGTGACTCCTCTTTGGGCTGCTGCGAAGCGGCTCCGCTGCCGCTTGAGCCGTTGTAGCGTCATGCGCAAACTTCAGCCCGGCTAGCATTAGGGCGACGCCCAGCGAGGCCTAGTTTCAAAGGTATATACCATTTAAAAGCTTAGGACGACAGCAAATGCTCTCTACTAGTTAGCGAGCCCATAAACTAGAATTAATGGCTTGTACAATCCAAACACCTTTTTGCGATACATCATCGAGTCAAATACCTTAGCAACGTCCAATTTGAGTGCAAATGAGCAGTGCTAGTTTTCGACTCAAAATTATTACTGTTAATTAGCTAATTGTAGCTGAAACTAATATTTGCGCTATAGATACAAATCCTTTCCAGAATAAAAGGCGGGTGCTGCGCAAGAAAGGAAATGTAGTTCACTCAACTTTCTTATAAAAGGTGCGTAATTTTAAGTACATCAGAGCACTTTTCACACTTAGTTCTGATTCCTAATTGCGTTTTGTGACAGGGCATAGGGCACATTTGGTATCCGAGATCGGCTTTTAAGCAGCAGTTTCTGGGCTTCTCTTTCTTTTTGTGTGGGGAGTCATGTTTTTTGAGTTTATTGTGTATAAGTACTCTATAGTAACTTGAATTGGGCGCGAGTATATACCGTGGCGCCACCTTTCGGAAGCGCCCGCATAACGAAATAAGTGGTATAACGTACGTTGAACTGCTTCTTTGGCATGTTTTGAAAATTTAAATATGAAAAAATTTTATGTTTAAATTTAATACTCTACAACAGGGCTTAAACGAAAACCACGGGGCCCTGTCCTGTCTTCCGATGTCACGAACATAGGAAAATTCCAACTGTAATGCACAAAGCACACCTAGCCAAGTGGTCTGAGGTCATCACCTTTTTTGAATGCCAAAGTGTTTGCGTGTTCTTGTCTTGTCAAGGCCACTTACCTCCTACCGCCCTCCCCCATTTCTGTTTTCTTTCGCTTGCTTCCGACTTTTTTCTAAGCTAACGCCCTTCTTTATCCACTCCCCCCCCCCCCCCCCGCTTTTTTTTTTTTTTTTGCAGCGGTGGCGATCTTTTCCCCCTACTCCCACTCTTCCGCCGTCGTGGCCAGGAAGAGTGACAATAGCCCGCATTTTTTCGCAACTGTATCTTTCTCTTTCGTCTGTCTCTCACGTTCTGTTTTCGTACCCAGGTGTGGTCTGCTTCCAAACGCTTAAAAGCGGTAACACTATCCAAGACGATTCATTCTTGAGATAGATCGGTCTCCGATGGAAACGTTGAGTGAAATGAAAAATAAAAAATGTTTCCTTTAATGAAGTGTATACTTCGCAATATACCGGGTGTCCCAACTAACTTGAACCAAGGGATACAAAATAATACATTTGAGGTAGGTCAGTGAAACCAATTGCATTCAACTGCCAGCCTCCTTGCGCACTACAGGCGATTTTTTGTTTTGCAATGACTTAATTAGCTAATTATGTTAATTTTTCTAATTTAATAAATATCGGCTTTAGACCAAACATGTGAATTGGAAACTTGTAGAGCACCTTCAGAAACCCCCATTCCATTAATTGCGATAAAGAAAATCTCACGTGTATCTTTTTTTCTGGGCTCAAAAGAAAGCCCGCGAAATACAAATAATACCACGTGACTAGTGAATTTGTGCGCCGCGATTGTGGTGCTCTCAGTCGTCGTTTGAGCGTACGAAATTAGCTGCGGCCGTGTCTCCTTTGCCCCGCTAAAGCAGCAGGCCGATATGCCTGCGATGGTTTCTTCGCCCGCGTCCGACAGCTGGCCCACGTGATGGTGCAAGTAGCACCGAGAGCGGCGAGCCGACACCACCGGGATTCTAACAAACCCTCCTTCTCTCCCATCAGCGAACTTTACGGCAAACGGATCTGCGATAAGGTATCAGCCACTGAATCTGCGCATACAGGCTTGGGTAAAGGGGCGAGATGACATGTGACTCGAATAAAATTAGCGCTGCACCTTCATTTGCCGGTTCTTTATCGTCATCCGCCTGTCGTGATGTAGGCTGCTGCGGTGCACAGGCCTGGCCAAGATCGCGGTGACGACGGGCGAGCTCGAGCTCGCTCCAACCATCGCCAACATTTCTGCCCGCCGCTGCAACGGGACCATCGGGTCACGGCCGCAGCTGATTTCGTTCGCTCAAACCACGACTGACAGCACCACGATCGCTGCGCTCAAATGCGCTAGTCACGTGGTATTATTTGTATTTCGCGGGCTTTCTTTTTAGCCCGGAAAAAAAGATACACGTGAGACTTTCTTTATCGCAATTAATGGAATGGGGGTTTCTGAAGGTGCTCTACAACTTTCCGATTCACATTACTGGTCTAAGGTGAATATTTATTAAATTAGAAAAATTAACATAATTAGCCAATTAACTAATTGCAAAACAAAAAATTGCCTGTAGTGCACAAGCAGGCTGGTAGTTGTATGCAACTAGTTTCACGGACCTACCTCAAATATATTATTTTGTAACCCTTGGTTCAAGTTAGCTGGGACACCCGGTATATATATATATATATATAATATATGTGTACACTCGGCCGACAAAATAGACAAAGAAAGCCCCAAGAACATATGATAACGCAAACGTGAAAGGTGGCAGTTCCTGGCCCTACGGGTCTGGGACGGTAGGTCAACGCCGCTTGTGGCGGGGGCTAGCCAGCCACTGATTTTTATCTGTTGCAGGCCGTCATTGCACCCGCCACCGCTTCGGTGGTAGTGGACGACGGCTGTTGTTGCGGCGCGCGTCTTTCTCTCCCTCTTCTTTTCTTTCTTGTCTATTTTCTCTTCTGTCCACTGTGCCGGAGTACCCGGGTTCGAACCCGACCTCGGCGGCTGCGTTTCGATGGAGGCGAAACGAAGAGGTGTTCGTGTGCTGTGCGATGTCAGCGCACGTTAAAGATCCCCAGGTGGTCGAAATTACTCCGTAGCCCTCCACTGCGGCTCCTCTTCCTCTCTTTCCACTTTCCCTCCCTTCTTCCTCCCTTCCCTTACAGCGCGGTTGCGGTGTCTGCAGAAAACAAGTGAGACCGTTACGGCGCCTTTCCCTTCCTATAAATCAATCAGGCAGCGGAGGTGGCTCAGCTACAGAGCCAGTAGCAGGCCCGTGCATTTTCTTTTCTTTCTTCCTACAGCAACAACAACAAAACACGGACGCCTCGTCGTTTCGCCTCGATTTTCTTCTCTACTTTCTCTCTTCTGTCCGCACGAGGCAGCGGAGGTGGCCCTTCCTATAAATAAATCGGGTGGCTCAGCTACAGAGCCAGTAGCAGGCCCGTGCATTTTCTTTTCTTTCTTCCTACAGCCACGACAACAACAACGCTAACGATAAACGGGGACAAAATATCCTGGACAGAAGCGACTAGAGTGCTGGGTCTTCGGATACAGTTAAACGGTACGAACACCGAAACAATACAAAAACTGGTATCGACTGTAGGCCAGACGTGTCGGCTAATGAAGAGAATAGCAAACAAACACGCTGGAATGAAAGAAACGAACCTCTTGAGACTCATTCATTCGCAATTAGTAGGATTTCATACTTGGCACCCTACCTACAGCTAGCAAAAACAGAGAAGAA